>NW_016158631.1:50566-67628 GCF_001687245.7 Rhagoletis zephyria
GACTTGAGCGAACCCCATTAACTAAGGAAGCACACAGGAGAGAGCTAGACACAATATATGCTATTGCCAAAAACAATGGATACAAAAAAGATCTGGTGGACAAAATTAGGAAGGATTCGAAACGAAAAAGTAGGGACAAGAAAGAAAACAACGATACAGCTTGGGCAGTGTTAACTTACACGGGTAAAATGACATACAAACTGGCCAAAGTTTTCCAAAAATTCAACATTCGCACATCGTTCAGAACCAGGAACAACGTCGGAAGGATACTGAACAACAGCACAAACGAAGAGGACACTCTAGATAAGCGGGGTGTATACAAATTAACGTGTGAATGCAAGTGTAGCTACATAGGGCAAACTGGCCGTAAGATTAAAACAAGATTCCGAGAACATATAAGAGACTACAATAATAGGACACAAAAACGTTTGAACATATTGGAAAACATGGAGATATACAAGCAGAAAATATTTCAAGGGAGAATTATAAACGAACAAACAAACACCGTATCCGATGTAATATTCGATCCACTCAAGACGCTGTACGAAAAATATGAGAAGACCCTTGAAAAAAAGCCAACTCGAAGATACATAGACCAAAAAAATGAAAAAAACGGATTTCTATCTGCCGGCACAAGCAAGCAATACCTGCTAAATAACGGAACATAAGCCGACGCAATCACGAAAACCAAGAAAACAAAAATTACGGATTTCTACCCGCCGGCGAATACAAGCAACCAAAAAGCACCTACCTGTGAGATAATGAAACAAAAGCGGTCGCACTTAGATGGGTATGCATGACCTAATGACAGTTAAAACAGATAGTAATACGAATACATAAAAACCGGAAGGAAACACGAACTATTCAGAACGAAAAATGACACTGAAGATGGCACAACGCCGAAACCGGTTTGTCTCCAAACCAAATTTGACAAGGGATGACGGAAAATCGTTCCACAATACATCAATTTTAGCTGCATTCGCATCTTATATGCACATATACATACATATGGACAGAAAAGAATACCTCGTAAAGGAAACCACGTCGTTAAATGAAATAAATATTTTATGAAACTGTTTTAAAATATTTTTTTGTTTCTATTCGCCCAATGTTTTTGCGCGTTTAGTTAAATATTTACTTCTAAAAAACATCTCCACTTATAAAAAACGATTTAATGTTTTCTTCTACATGCGTATTAGGCTGGGTCGATTTTGTATGGTTCAAAATAAAAGTTATATGATCGAATTGTAATAGTGATATTATTTTGTCTTAGGTCAAAACGAAAAATAATTTGCCATAAAAACCTTATTTAAGTCACATATTTAGCCCGCGCAATTGTTTCAAAGTTTCGGAAATTTCGGAAAATCAGTATTGTCTGCTAATATTCAGGAAATTCGTTAACCGATTAAAATAAGGGACATACCAAGTTAAAGGCTATTAAATTTACTACATTATGGCCATGTGTAATTTTTCAATAAGCCACAATAACATTGACAAAAAGCACAGGTTGTTGAGATATTTACAATACACGCACATGAGAATGAAGTTTTTTTAATAAAATTAAAAAAATTGCCACAGTACATTTACAAAAATTTTCACATTGTAATAAAGAATATTAGCAAAGTAGCAGTATATTAGTATTTTATTTCATCCTAGGGTAGGCCCTTAGGCAGAGTTCCTTTTTTTTGCATTAAAATAAAAGTTAGTTGATCAGATTCAGCATTTATATTATAATATCCTTAATAATAATAATAATATATCGGCGCTTACACATATGTTAGTGTTTGGCCGAGCTTCTCTATAATATCTATAGCATATGGAAATAATAATTGCCTGCCAGTGGTGGTTACAACAAAAGAACAAATATTACATCTGCTGAAGTAGGAATCAACCAAATATAAAAATTTAGTAATATAACACAGTAATAACGTGAAAAAATCTTAGCATTGAGAGTTGGCCAAAAAATCTTGTTTACTCTCAAATTCAAATCATCTAGCTTAATTTTTTGTGACAGAGGAAGCTTTATGATCGGCGACTCACTACTTTTGGCGGAGAAAGTGAAAGCTTCTGATTCACTCGAAGACGGCATCAACTGCTGCTTTTGCTGTAAGCACTTTTTGCTCCTGTTTAAATCCACTTTTTTTGTCTTGATTCTCGTTTTAACTTTTGTTGTAATTTGGCAGTAAGAACATTATCGCTTCCACTAAATCGAATCTTTCTCAGTCCCCATTGGTCAAGTAAAAACTCACACTCCTCTCTTGGTACCTTGTTCTTTCTTGTACACCGACAAAGTCGAGTTTGTTTACATTTACATGCACAAATGTAGAATAGAACTTTACTACACTGTACAAAATCATATTTCTGTTCGACAGATACTCTTTTTAAACATTTAACAGTTTTTTTGCAATTTAAGGGCCGGTTTTTCAATGTCTGGTTATCACTACCACTATACTATCGACTATTTATTTCGGCATCATGCATGTAAAATGTGATCGATAAAGCAGTCGCTGTACTTAACCGGAGCTTCTACCTCCGATTTGTGTTAATCAGACATTGAACAACCGGCCCTAAGTGATAAGCTTTTATAAGCTGAATAACTATTTTTTGTGAAACTGTAGGAAGTTATGATTTCCTCCAAACATTTTCAACTTTTTTGGACACAATTTTGGCAATATCTAGAAATGATGGTTCCTTGTTGGGATTTCTGCTAATTTTAAGCTGCCTTCTATTCCATTTATAACATTTTATGACATCCTCGCAGGTCGGCAACATATAGTCCTTAAAATCTTCTATACTCCCGAATATAGGACACTGGTAACTTTGCCTTCTAGATGCCATATTTTTTTTTTGTATTAAACAAAATATTTGTATCACTAGCGAATATGCAAATAACCGTACTTTATGCTACTTTTACAAATATTTTTAATTCGTTTTGTTAAAATTTTTAGAAAAAGCACTGCTTCCTACCATCTAAGATGATAAAGTAGTATCAATTTCAGCTTTAAAATTCCCAAAAAGTATTCACTCTTTGTTTAGGCGCGTCTGCTAACACCAGGAGTACATTTATGTACTTCTGCATGTGCAAAAATTTCCTTTATGTAATTTAGGAAATGTTTGCACCTGCACTTCTAAACTGCCATATAATTGAACTTTCTTAAGCTTTAATTAGATGACACTTCAAAGTATGCTCGGCCTAGTCTGATGCATCCTCCGGACACTGCTTCCGGAGCATTCTGCGGACTCTGCATGACTTACGACCATGCAGAGGTGGCAAACGAACTTTGCCATTGGCCACAGTGCCTACCCACCATTTCTGAACCCATGAATATTTTTTTATATAAACACATACATGCTAACATACTGGTCTCTAGAGGTGCAAAACTATCGATAGTTTTCGATATTATTTTCAAAACTATCGATATATCGTCGATAGTATCGTATTTATATGGTTTTGGCTCAATTTTCGTAGGAAGATTTCCTTACGAATATATTTCGAAACTACGTTTGGATATTCTTGTAAACTGCTGTACACTTTTTTTAATTGTTTAACCGTTGAGTTAGAAGTAAAGTTATTGAAAATTTGAAATGAATTGAAATGGAAAAAAATTAGGCATACTGAAATTTTATATTTGTGGCTTTAGATATCCTCCGTCATATATAAGGCATTCATCAAGTAAATTTAAATTTTAGAAGAAGAAACCATTTTTTATCTGAGAAGTAATGGTTTTTATTTACCTTTTCTTAAATAGTAAATAGTGGTGCGTAGATAATATTGAAAGTTTTGGTATAAATTAATTTGTATCAGTTTTTTAGCGGTATTTTAAAAGATGCAAGGTTTTCCGTCACTTTCGAAATTTGACATTACTCTTTTAAAAAAGTAGCAACCAAATTTTTAGTTCAACTTGTATATTTAAGAGAAATGAAAAGAAAAGAAGAAATAAAACTAAAATAAAAACAATCGATGGTAGGGAAAAATAAAAACCATCGATACTATCGATAGTGTTATCGATAGTTTTGCACCTCTACTGGTCTCCCCTCTCACTGAGTTATTCATGGTCCTTCGAGCGGCTTTTGTTATATCCACTAGACGACCAAGCGCTATCGATAGTGCTATCGATAGTTTTGTGTTTTTCGAGACTATCGTGAATATTGATAGTTTTTCTGAAAACTATCAAAACTATCGATGGTGTGACTATCGATAGTTTGACACCTCTAGTGTAAATCTACGTCCTGACGCGGTTATGTGTGAATAATATTGTAAGAAAATTCTCTTACTCAGTTCTGAAATTCCGTGGCTTCAAGCAACCAAGTCTTCTAACTTCGCAACTAGGCGCCTTAAAATATCGCACCACTTTCCACACAATGCAACGCTCGTAGTTCCTGCTCCTTTTCATTTTTGTATCTGTATGTATCTATAAATGCATGTGGTCGAAAAACAAAAAAAAAGTTTACACAATTCAAAACTATCTCAAAGCACAATTGAATTTTTAATGAAAATTAGAAAATGCCAACTTGAAAAGAGTTAAAAGTTATTCATTATTTGACATTATAGTCGGTGTTCAACATGGTTCAAAAAAAAACTGGTAGAAGCCAATTTGACGTCAAACCTACAAAAGTCAAAGTTTTCGGGAGAGTAAAAATAAAAATTAGCGTGTGTAAGAAAAATAAAAAAATTGTATTTCACTGGTTGACGTTTTTAAGTAAACTCGAATTCAATTTGATTTTTATTTATTTATTTTCTTTAGTTAAAATTTGTGAACTTGTATATTGTTTTCTTTTTTTGATTTATGAGTTGCAGTGTTATTGGAGGGACTTTTTGGCATAAGGGTCATAGGAACGGCACTTGGCATCAAATATGCTTTTCCTGTACCTCCCGGTGTATTTGTGAAATCTGCTCCTTTAAAATGTTTAACGCACAGCAGGGCATTTCGCTGCAGCTCTGCCCCACAGCTGCTTCCGCAACGCTCCTTACGCGAAGGACATTGAGGCACGTTAAAAAAATTAGTGGTGTCTGCTTTATATTTAACATCACATAAAAAACAACGCTTCGGGTGCTGCATTTTTAACACATACACTAAGTATAAACCGCACAACACTACAAAAATTCCAATGTTAATTAAAATTTGTTATTAACGAACATTCAAAAAAAAAAACAACGATATGACATTCAAGGCGTAACGAAATATAGGAAATAAAATAAAATCAAGTTGAAGTTTAAAGGTTTGGTTCTCATGTGAGCAACGTCATTTTGGCTTCTACCTGTATTTATGTGCCTTGGGTGTTCAAAAGAGAGAAATGTCAAAATCACTTCTACCTTGTTTAATATGCCTTGATTTTGAGTAGCAAAATAAAATATTTTCTTTTGAAAAATAGTTAATTTATGTACAAACATGTATGTATGTGTATATATATTTTCGTATGTATACCACAAAGAAAAGAAAAACAATAAGTACACTTAATAAAGCTTCCAACTGGTTTCAAAAACGCCATTTTTTTATTAAAACAAAGATATAATATGAAAATTAAAATTTACATGCATCGCTTTTTAAATGCTTTAGTTGAAGCGTTCACCAAGGGCTTCTTTGGGAGCGGCAAGGGAGCGCTCCTTTCTAATGACACCCTATGTTAAAATACAATGAAGTGTGAAATTAGGAAGGGAGCGCTCACTGCTGAATATGCGGCGCTCCAATAGCACTAATGGAGCGCTTCTGGCCCCGTTGGGTATGTACCTATGCATGTATTTTGTCTTTACAGAGAAAAATAAGTAAAGAGGGTAGTATAATCGTTTGTGCCGCAGAAACAAGAAACAAAAAACAACTAAACAATTTAACACCCCCAAAATAGTTTGCTACTTGTAGCAGTTATGTAGCCAAAATTTGGCATCGGTAACTCCAACACAAAGCAGAAATATCGCGTGCGTCGGTCTCAGCTGTTGCAAATAAATAAAATTATGTGAAATATTTTTTCCTTTTTTCCAAACGGGAGCAATAAGTATCATTTTTCATGCAATTATTGGTATGAAATATTAATTTATCTGTCGTTAATATGTTAATTTATTGGCCGAAGCATTCTCTGCCAAGCTTCATTGTAGAATGCATACTTTAACGGCATACGCAACGCCAAAGTTGCAGGTATGTGGGCCGGCCTCTATTCTTTGTTTACATAAATTTTCCCACATTTACATACATGGGCGTCGCCAGGATCGAATTTAGAGTGGGTGGGGGTGGAGGGCTAGGGCCGACATATAATAAATTTCAAAATTGTCATCTTTACACATTCATGTTTCTGGTATGCGGGGATGATATGTACTTGCCGATTTGTTTTACAAAAATTATTTAAAAAGCAGACGTCTCGGTTGCTCAGCAAACCGGTTAATCGTTTCTGCAATTATTTCACATTGGTTCTCTAAAATAAATTTTCGATGTATTCTTAAAATGCATAAACCTAAAGGTTAAGTTTATAGGAAATTAAAGTAACAATTTATTAAATCTTGTAGTAACTCCCGAAATACGGGTGAGTACTTAGCTCAAAATTTATTTAAAGTACTTCGTGAAAGACAACAATTAATCTTGTATTGCTAGTGTTGTTCCGATACGAGTAACTACAAGTAATTACTCGATACTTTCTTCAAGTACTGAGTACTTTTTGTACTAGAATCCTTCCGGCAAGTACTTAGGTGGGTATCGAATACGCGATTAAAGTATTTCTTGCTTTTCCAAAAATTCTGATTACGGTTCTGACAATATATGAATCATGCTGTTGTGGTTTTTGCACCACTTTAAGTTGGCTAATAAAGAAAGTATCAATTCCTGCTTTCCCGTACTAGTCAATTATTAAAATTTTGCGAGATACAGATTTTTGGCTACTTTTTCGGTAAGTTTGGTCGGCGAGTACTCGAACCGATTCTGTTTTTCTTCACATGACATAAGTACTTACAATGAGTTCGATATGAGTAAGTATCGAGTACTTCTCTCCGATACATTTGTGGCATCGATAATATTCTTCAATATTTTTAAAGAGTACAGGTATCGAGTTCAAGGTCGTATCAGAACAACACTATATATTGCTAGACACCTGATAACCCAGGATAATTTTTAAGTTCTTAAAAGACGTTACTCTACTCTAAGCTTCGTGCAGTAGGCCAAGAGAAAACCGTCATCTTTAAGGTAAAGTCCAACCTTTCACAATATCTGGTATTAGTCTTAATCTGAAACGCAATAATCATTGAAAATTTGCGCCGTTTATGGTGAAACGCAGCTAATATCACACTTTCAAACTAAAGCTTTCTTAACCCTAGAAGCCTAATCTATTTGGGAGTTACGTAAGGCCTTAACATACGCCTTAGAGGCTTATGTATTATGAGGTGGGTTTTGTCGAAGGCTGAGGTGAGCTCAGCCGATCCAGAGTCCAGCGAAGGTCCCACTAGCCCCCACCAAATAAAACACACTATTTCCGTGTATTTACCTCGAACACACACACACACACACAGCGCTATGACTAGAGTGCCAGCAATCTTATGTCCAAAGAGAGGGAGAGCGAGAGAGTGCGAGGTAACGTTCGTTGTTGTCGGGCGGTCGGGTCGGAGTGGATGACGATGAGAGCGCTAGCAGCACGGCGGATGCCTTGTTTTAGTCGAAAATTATCGGCGAAGTCTTTTCTTTCTGCGTCGAGTAGAGCTAGCGCGTGGTCATGCGCGTCTGGGGGGTTAACTTCATCGACGGGGATGCAGCTATTTTCGGCGGTGTCCCCACTATTTGGCGGTCCACCTGTCGCCGTGTCTACGACGCTTGGTTTGCAATCGGGTGATCGTGGCCCGGCAGGGCTGGGTGGTCGCTCGTTGTTGGCGGGTGCTTCTGTAATTGCGCCAAGAGGTTCGTTCGGTGCTGCGGCTGCTGCCAGGAGTGGTGGCCCCCGAAAGTTCGGGACCCGCCGAATCCTGGCTTTGTAGTGGCCAGGGTACGCTTTCGAATGGCGGACGCCATGGTTGGATGCGTTGCGGTTCATCCGGCGGAGCTGGGTGACGGTTTCTGCGACTCATCACTGTGGTGTATCTGACGTGACTGGCGGGATAATCTCAAATGATAAGATGGAGAACGGGTTTCGGTTGTTATGCGTTGAACGGCTTCAAGTCCTGCAGGTGCGCGTGCGTTGGTTGTTTGTCGGGCCGCTCGGGGTTTACGAGTTTCACCGTGTTGGTGGAGATGTACTTGGTGATCGTATATGGGCCTGAGAATTTCGGCGCGAGCTTCTGAGCATAGTTGTCGGCAGCCGAGGAGAGAGGGTGATCTCGCTTCAATACCTTCTCTCCTACTCTAGGTTTCCACGGCCGTCTGGGTAGGTCGTAGTACTTTTTCTGCTGTTTGGCCGCCACGGCGAGGTGCCCCTTTATCTCTGCCCATAGCTCGGTGATGGCTGGGGATGCCGTGGGGTGTTCTTCTGGTACTGCCCCTTCGGTGCGTATCTGCCATGGTGCCGCGGGATTGCGTTCGAAGTTGATCTCCGCGGCGGAAGCTCGCGTTGATTCGTGTTGGGCCGTGTTGATGGAAAAGGCGATCTGGGGGAGCTCCTGATCCCAGGTGCGATGATCTGTCCTTGAACGCTGTGCTATCATGGTTTTAACTACCCGATTGGTTCGCTCGGTCGGGTTTTCATGAGGGGCGTAGGCTGCGGTGAATTTGTGCTCTATGCGATGCTGGCTGAGAAATTCCGCTAAGGCTTTCCCCACAAACTGCTTTCCGTTGTCGCTGAGAAAGATGGCTGGGCAGCCAAACCGGTAAATGATTCTCTCCTGGAGTGCTTTGATGACGTTGGCGGTGGTGGCTTGGCGCACGGGAATTAACTCAACCCATTTAGAGAATTTATCGACCAGGACGAGGAGGCACGTGTTTCCTTGTTTGGAGCGTGGAAGCGGTTCGACAAAGTCGGCCGTGACGACTTCCCATGGTCGCGAGCACTACATGGTGGCCATTAATCCTGCTGGTCGTCTTTGTTCCACCTTGTACTCGGCGCAGGACAGGCACCTTCGTACATGCTTGAGTACGTAACGGTACATCCCAGGCCAGTAGTAGTTCTGCTGTGCTCGTTTGAAAGTATTCTTGACGCCTAGGTGTCCGGCTGCTGCGGCGTCATGCACCTCTTGCAGGATATCTAGTCTGCGACTGGTGGGGATGCAGAGCTTCCATTGAGGCGCACGGGAGAGCTTGTTGTTGCGCGGCGCGATGTGGCGGAACAATCTATTGTCGATGATTTGGTAGTCCGGGTTGCGGCTAGGCTGTTGCTGTACTGTCCTCAGTTTTCTCTCGTACCACTCGCTGGTGCTGGTTTCCACGGTGTACATTGCGTCTGCTCCATCATCGGTTGTTGTCAGGGGACATCGAGAGAGTGCGTCTGCTACTACGTTCAACGCTCCCTTTCGATATACGATGTCAAAATTATACTGTTGGAGTTCGAGCGCCCACCTCGCCAGTCGTCCGGATGGGTTCTGCAGTGAGTGTAGCCACTTCAATGAGTGGTGGTCGGTGATTACTGTGAAGTGGTATCCTTCTAGGTACGGTCTCATCTTGCGGATTCCCCATAGCACGGCGAGGCACTCCTGTTCGGTCTCTGAATAACGCTTCTCCAGGTCGTTCAGGCTTCGGCTGGCATACGCTAGGACTATCTCGTGGTCGGAGTGACGTTGAAACTGGACCACTCTGAGCCCTTCTCCGCTGGCATCGGTTTGGAAGAAGAAGAGGCGGTTGAAGTCGGGGCAGCAGAGTACTGGCGCGGTCGTCAGATTCTGTTTTAGTGCAAGGAATGCGTTAGCTTGTGGTGCGTCCCATACCCAGCCTTTCTTCAGCAGTTGGTTGAGTGGTGCTGCAACTGTGGAGAAATCGGCGACGAAACGACGGTACCATGATGCGAGACCGAGGAATCGACGAAACTCTCGGATATTCTGAGGCGCTGGTATCTCTCGTACGGCGGATATTTTAGCAGGATCAGTGTGTATTCCCTCTGAGCTAACAATGTGGACGAGGTAGTGGAGCTTCTGTTGCGCAAAGCTACATTTATCGAAGTTCACCTGCATCCTCTTCCCTTGGAGTCGTTCGAACACCTCGCGTAGATTGCTCATGTGTTCCTCGAAGGTGTCTCCTAGGATGATTATGTCGTCTAGATACGCGAATACTTTCGGCTGTAGTTCGGGCCGAGGATCGCGTCGAGGGCGCGCTGGAATGTCACTGGCGCGGAGTGTAACCCGAACGGCATGACTCTCCACTGAAACAGCCCTCTCCCTGGGACGGTGAAGGCGGTGTACGGCCGTGATCCTTTGGCTAGGTGTATCTGCCTGTAGCCACTGGGGCAGCGGGTATGCGTCTTGTTCGCTGGCGGCGTTGAGCTGGCGGTAGTCTATGCACATCCTCCAGCTTCCTTGCTTCTTACGAACCAGGACAATCGGCGAGCTGTACGCGCTCTTTGATGGTTCGATCCGCTTAGCCGCCAGTAACTCATCGACTTCAGCATTGATCACCTGTTGCATGGCCGGATTGCGGGGGTAGTAACGCTGTTTCAGCGGCCGGTTGTGCTTAAGGGTGATCACATGCTCAGCGGCGGTGCTAGGTCCGGTAATTCTGCTGAAGGTCTGCTGGTGGTGTGCCAGGAATTCGGCCAGCTGCTTCTTCTGTTCTCCGTTCAGATGTTCTCTCTCGGTTAATGTGTGCAGCTGGGCGGGTACATCCGTCGTCCGTGGGGTAGGTGCAGGCAGTGGTTGTCCATCCAGGGTGAGGATGGCCCCTCTGTCCCTAAGGAAATCCATCCCCAGGATCATGCGTTCGGCGAGATTTGGGAGTGCCGAAGCCAGGGTGGTTGTTGCTCGCTCGTTGTACATTATCCTTACAGGGTAAGTGTACAAGCTGGAGACGCAGGTTTGATCGGCCAGTTGTACATTTCGGTGATTAGGTCAATGCTGGATTTTCCTCTCTTCAAGGTGTTGACGTATGGACTTGTCGAGCGTTGCGCCGTGTCCAATAGTGCCCGTACGCTCATACCTTCTACGCTCACATTGATGTAGTAGCGACCATCTACTTTGCCTCCTTGTTGGGTGTTAGTGTCCACAGGGACGGCGGCGATCGGAACTGTTCCGTTGCTGCGTATTTTGCGGGGCGGCTTAACTGTGGCAGTGTTGCACGGACAATCCCGGGAGAGGACGTTATCTCGACCGCAACTAGAGCAGAACAGTTTTTTCGTCCTTCGGCATCGGAAGCGGAGGTGCCCGCGCCCTTTGCAATGCCAGCAGGATACCTCTCGGCTGTACCTTTCTTCTAGGGGAGTTAGGCTGTGTGCTGCTTGTCTGCTGTTTCTGGCCTCTTCGCCTTTCAGAAGCTCAAATTCGTCGGTGAGATCCATCAGTTCCTCGATTGCTTTAAACTCCCCTCGGTTGACGAAGAGACGATACTCCACACGTAGGCCATCGTAGATGCGTTCCAGGTGGTCCTCCCCACATATAGTCGGGTGTTGGCGTATAAGCGTTTGTAGTGCCAAGATATAATCCTTGGCCTTCTCTCGGTTTTGTTGGCGTCGCTGCCGGATGGCATCTTCAAGCTGACTCATGTGTCGCCGTGGGAGGAATAACCGTTCTATTTTTGAACAGAATGCTGCCCACGAATGTATCTGTGGTTTTCGCACGCGGAACCATTGTAGGGCCTTCCCGTGTAACACTTCAGGTAGGGTTGGGAGGGGGTTGTCCAGTGGGATGCGGTAGCATTCGGCTAGCTCTTCGATCCTCTCCAAGAAGTCGTGTAGCGCGTCGCCTCCCGAAAAATGTTCGTCCCATCGGCGAACGGTATTCATTAGCTCGGCGTCGCTGATCTCGCCACGCTTTGTTGCAGGCTTCATCTCCTGTGGCGGTGGACTATAGTTGTCGATCCGGACGGTGGGAATGGTGCTGGGTTGCAGCTTTACTGGTCTCTCCTCTTCTGATTTAATTTCCTCTTCCAAATCTCTTAATAAATCCTCTGTTGATTTGCGATGTCGCTTCGCTTTCACATATGCGCTAAGCGCGTTGCGCAATTCGGCGACTGTATATCCCTCTACGAAAATTCGGTGCCGCTTGCACTCCTCTATTAACTTCTCCTTCTTTAGCAGATATATCCAGCTGAGGGAGTCGACGTTCAGCGTATTGGTGTTACTCTCGCTGGCGCGTGTGTCATCTGTTGGTTGTGGTGTGTTCGGCGAGCCCGCTTCCGCAGTGTTGGTGCTTGTTAAGTTTTTTGCACATGCGCCTGCAGAGCTGGGTCCCTGCTCGGGCGCCATTTATGAGGTGGGTTTTGTCGAAGCCTGAGGTCAGCTCAGCCGATCCAGAGTCCAGCGAAGGTCCCACTAACCCCCACCAAATAAAACACACTATTTCCGTGTATTTACCTCGAACACACACACACACGGCGCTATGACTAGAGTGCCAGCAACCTTATGTGCAAAGAGAGCGAAAGAGGGAGAGCGAGAGAGTGCGAGGTAACGTTCGTTGTTGTCGGGCGGTCGGGTCGGAGTGGATGACGATGAGACTTCTAATAGCAACGGATGACTCCTAATAGCAACGGATGGTTCGTACTGTTACTCGGCAACCGATGGAGCGGAGCGACCTAGCAAGACTCGTCAGGTACCGCCGCTCCCATAATTGCACACTACGTGAGTAGGGGCTGGAATGGGGGCGGCGGTAACCGCGGCTCGGCCAGCCGGAGACGATTTAGTGCGTCCGAAAACACACCACTAGGCGCCAACCGATTGGTCGAGCCGTGCTTGGATTAACCAGCCGGAGAAGATTTAGTGCGTCCGAAGACACACCACTAGACGCCAACCGGCTGGTCAAGCAATGTTTGGGTTAACTAGTCAGAGACGATTTGGTCCGTCCGAAGACATACCACTACGCGCCAACCGACTAGTCAAGCCCAACGCTTACCTAGCGAGACTGACTCGACTGCGCACTTGTTCAGCTTATTTGGTATGAGAATTCGTCGTGTGCTCTGTCCCGATGGTAGCTGGCGAACGAAGTCGTTGGTATGCTGCTAGCAGTGTTTTGCCTGATGCTGTATGAGTGTGCCGAAGAGTGCATATGTACATTGTTGCGTATGTACGGCGGTGTATATATGTGCAGTAGAGTGTGTATGCTTCGTTTGTACGTTGTCGGTATGTATCGGAGGGTATGTATATGCGTTGTTATGTGTGTATAGGGATGTTCCGATACAAGTAAATACGAGTATGTACTCGATACTTTTGTTTCGATACCAACTACTTTTTTTACTCAAATCGTTGTTTCGATAGCTACTTAGTATCGAAAGAAAAGTACTTATATCGAATCGAGTTGAGCAAGTGCCATATCTTGTCGGCCATATTTTTTTTATGGAAGAAACTTTGCACAGCGTCGTTTTTATGAAAAATAATTGCTTTAAGCAATGACACCGCCAAAATCTAAAGTGTGGATTATTTTTTTCAAAGTTAGTGATACCACAGCAAAGTGCAAGCAATGCTTTGAAGCCGTAGAGTTTAGAGGAAACCTTTCAAAGGTTGAATCCTTTGTCTAAGTAATCGTATTACCTCTAGTGTTACCAATGAACAAATAAGTATACATATCGACACCTGAGTGGAAGATCGAGATATGTATCTCGAAAACGCCCTATCTCAGAAAACTTTTTAAGAATTTGGTTCACAAATGGCCTACTTAAACTGAGAATATGTTGAAAATATTTGAGATAGTGCGTTTTTGAATCAGCAGCTGGGATAGGGCGATTCTGCGCCGAATTCCGAAATAAGGTGTTCTTGAAAAGTTTTCGGAGATAGGGCGTTTGCCAATCAAATTCTGAAATAGGGCGCTTTTGAAAAGTTTTCTGAGATAGGGCGTCTTCGAACTGGCTGCCGGGATAGATCGATCTTCCAGTCAGGTGTCGCCAAAGGTATGTCACAGGTTACGCCCGAAAATTACTTTCGCTTTGTTGCAGGATGTGAAATCATCGATATAAGTAGGTATCGATACATTCGGTTTACTCATATAAGTAGTATCGGAACAGCGATTTGAGTAAACTCATTTACGTAGGTATCGATACTTTGATGGTATCGGAACGTCCCTATGTGTGTACAGTGGTATATGTACGTATGTATATTGGGATATGTATGTACGGTGGGGTACGTATATACTCTATCGTGCTGTGTACTATAGTTTCGTAGTGAATTGCTACGTTACAGTACTTAAAAGATAACCTGTGAGCCAAACTATACTTAGTCCTGCCTTACTTTTTAAAGAATATTGAAGTTGTGAGTTTGACTAATAATAAAACATAGTTTTATTAATAAAAACTACAACCACATTTATTTAACACAACAAAATAAAAAGGCAATTTTGTGTTAAAATTAAAAAAATACCCATTCCGTATACGCCTCGCAGACGTAGATTATACTTTTGGGGTTAAACCCTTTCTGTACAAAAATTCAACCACTGGTTCTAAAAATTTTAAATATGTATACCGGCTAATTTTGGATCGTTCATTTTAAAAATCACATACAAAAATGTGTTAAGCTTTGAGGTTTGCGGTCATTCAGGGTCCTTTTTAATGGTCAGTGATATCCTAGGTGTTTAAATAAAGGGATCTCAGCTATTTTTATTTTTTGCTTTCGTGCAATATATTTCAAAACTATGAATAATACCTAATAACTTTTCCGAATCTCAATTCCACACGGTCAACTGCAACTGCAGCTTGCACTTTAGTTTGATATATAGCCCAATTCTGTGGCTGCTACAGATCGGCCTAACTAAGTCGTATGACTGAGCAATTATATATAGATACGCGGCCGCTGTGGTGTAGTGGTAAGCAGTGCGCGCTTTCACTCATCAGCACCCGGGTTCAAGCCCCGGTCAAAGCAACACCGCAAAAAAAATAGAANAACAGCGGTCGTCCCTCGGCAGGCAATGGCAAACCTCCGAGTGTATTTCTGTCATGAAAAACAGCTTCTCAGAAAAATACAATCGCCGTTCGGAGTCGGCGTAAAACTGTAGGTCCCTCCGCTTTGTGTGACAACATCAAGGCGCACGCCACAAGTCGGAGGAGAAGCTCGGCCAAACACTAACATATGTGTAAGCGCTAATCTATTATTATTATTATAACACATCATAGATACATGTAACACATCTCAGTGTCTCAGTGTATTGTACCTAAATTGAGCCAAGTGTACCGAATTTATCTTTGGTATAAAGAGGGCTGATAAGGGTTGACTTGTGCTTACTTTTCCAACACTGGCTACTTAAAAAAAGTTGCAGTGTAAATCTGAACGAAAAATGGCATTGAAAATGGGGAACTCGAAACCGGTTTGTGTCGAAACTAAATTCGTTCAAATTTATGTGTGCAAGCTAAATTTGCCAAGGTTAAAGGAAATGGGTCAAACTTATGTACATATACTACGTGTGTGGATGAGTGTGTAAAATTTTAACGATTCGCACCAATCGGCAGATGCAGAACAAACAGAAGCCTACAAGTATACTTCGAAAATTTTTTTGGTTTAAAATGTAACGTTTTCGCAGCTTCCTAAGTTGTCTTCACCAAACGAAATACCATATAAAAATTACATGCCAAAAGCGTCAAATGACCTCTTTCGACATGTTCAGTATCATTTAGAAGTTCGCCGTGAGCGCAATATCGGCGATCCGCGTTGTGATATAATTCCAGCAAATATTTCGTTCAGATTATTATAGGTAAGTTTTCATACTAATTAATTTTTAAAATTTGTTTTTTGAAATTAACTCTTAACTACAGACGTCCGATTATAAAAACGTTGCAAACCGCTATTTTTTACCGGTTATAGTAAATTTATAAAATAATATGTGTACAGTGAGAGTATTCTTGTTCTCGTACGAATCGAAAATTTGAAATTTTTGTATAGAGAAGTGATGGAAAAAGTCAAATTTTCGATTTATACGAAAACAAGAATACGCCTCAATAACTGGAAAATTAACATGTTAAATGCGTTCTACATTTGTTTAGAGTTTCTAGATTTGGTAAAAGTGTTCAAATTATTCAAATACTTTTTAATAGTTTTTTTTTTTATATTTGTAGAAAAACGATTATAAATAACATTCAAAAAAACCAATTTATTTTTATTTAACAAACTTAAAATACATTAACTAAAAATACAAAATTTTCCACTATAATTGAAAAATAAACATTTAAGGAAAAGCTTGCAAGGGGTAAATGATGAAGGAGTGTGTACTCTCTTCATGGGCGTAGCCAGGTAGGGGCAGGGGGGTACTCGAGCCCCCCCCCCCCTAACTTTAAAAAATTTCCTTATATATATATAAAATAGTACCCTGAAATGCTAGCTTAATAGGGTCATAATACAGTAACAATATGTGTATTTGTTGTAATCACTAGTAAAGAGCATGAAGCAGGTGAAGTCATTTATATAGAGGTCAGTTAGATAGTAAAGGGTAGGAAATACTAGATACAACAATTTGCGTTTCAATGTAAAACATAATAGGATAAGTGCATGGTCAAAACAAAGTTGAAACTAAAAATAATTTCAGCTCACTGAAAACACCTATTTAGAAAAATTTGTCAAAAAAATTGAAAAATATAATTTAATTTCCATCACTTCTCTATACAAAAATTTCAAATTTTCGATTCGTACGAAAACAAGAATACTCTCACTGTACACATATTATTTTATAAATTTACTATAACCGGTAAAAAATAGCGGTTTTCTATTGCAACGTTTTTATAAAAAAAAACAAATTTTAAAAATTAATTAGTATGAAAACTTACCTATAATAATCTGAACGAAATATTTGTTGGAATTATATCACAACGCGGATCGCCGATATTGCGCTCACGGCGAACTTCTAAATGATACTGAACATGTCGAAAGAGGTCATTTGACGCTTTTGGCATGTAATTTTTATATGGTATTTCGTTTGGTGAAGACAACTTAGGAAGCTGCGAAAACGTTACATTTTAAACCAAAAAAATTTTCGAAGTATACTTGTAGGCTTCTGTTTGTTCTGCATCTGCCGATTGGTGCGAATCGTTAAAATTTTATACACTCATCC
>NW_016158631.1:69049-113078 GCF_001687245.7 Rhagoletis zephyria
ACGCACTATCTCAAATATTTTCAACATATTCTCAGTTTTAGTAGGCCATTTGTGAACCAAATTCTTAAAAAGTTTTCTGAGATAGGGCGTTTTCGAGATACATATCTCGATCTTCCACTCCGGTGTCGATATGTATACTTATTTGTTCATTGGTAACACTAGAGGTAATACGATTACTTAGACAAAGGATTCAACCTTTGAAAGGTTTCCTCTAAACTCTACGGCTTCAAAGCATTGCTTGCACTTTGCTGTGGTATCACTAACTTTGAAAAAAATAATCCACACTTTAGATTTTGGCGGTGTCATTGCTTAAAGCAATTATTTTTCATAAAAACGACGCTGTGCAAAGTTTCTTCCATAAAAAAAATATGGCCGACAAGATATGGCACTTGCTCAACTCGATTCGATATAAGTACTTTTCTTTCGATACTAAGTAGCTATCGAAACAACGATTTGAGTAAAAAAAGTAGTTGGTATCGAAACAAAAGTATCGAGTACATACTCGTATTTACTTGTATCGGAACATCCCTATACACACATAACAACGCATATACATACCGACAACGTACAAACGAAGCATACACACTCTACTGCACATATATACACCGCCGTACATACGCAACAATGTACATACCCTGCAGGGAAACCGCGGACTAGTGAATCAAATTTCTAGTTACGCACTAGGTCCTTATCGCCAAAAAGGAACTAGTCCGAGAGGAACTAGATCCCCACCAGTCCCAAATCGGCGAAAAGTGGTACTTTTAAGAAACTAATTTTTTTCAGTTTTTTTCACTAGAAATCTATATCTAAAGTGATGAATTTAGAAATGGTTCGGAACTATAGCAAAAGGGATGCAGAACGAACTAGATCCTATTTGTCGAATTTAGAACTATTTCGGAACTATCGAATAAGGGATGCAGCGGGGGTCTTGTTTACTTTACATAGATATGTGTTCGGCGGCTTTTTCGTTCAAATACGCTTCTATTCTGTGCTTCGCAGATGCTGGTTCGGAACTATAGAATTTAGGACTAGTTCGGAACTATCGAAAAAGGGATGCAGCGGGGGGCAATTGACACTTCCTAGGACATCGCCATGTTAAATTCGCCAGTTGCTTGCATGCAAAAGAGATTTATCGCGAACCAGTACTGGGTCTAAATGTACTAGAAGCGCACCAGTTCAGAACTAGAGATTTTCCCCACAGGGTATGCACTCTTCGGCACATTCATACAGCACCAGGCAAAACACTGCTAGCAGCATACCAACCACTTCGTTCGCCAGTCACCATCGGGACAGCGCACACGACGAATTCTCATACCAAATAAGCTGAACAAGTGCGCAGTCGAGTCAGTCTCGCTAGGTAAGCGTTGGGCTTGACTAGTCGGTTGGAGCCTAGTGGTGTGTCTTCGGACGCACCAAATCGTCTCTGACTAGTTAACCCAAACAATGCTTGACCAGCCGGTTGGCGTCTAGTGGTTTGTCTTCGGACGCACTAAATCGTCTCCGGCTGGTTAATCCAAGCACGCCTCGACCAATCGGTTGGCGCCTAGTGGTGTGTTTTCGGACGTACTAAATCGTCTCCGGCTGGCCGAGCCGCGGTTACCGCCGCCCCCATTCCAGTCCCTACTCATTTAGTGTGCAATTATGGGAGCGGCGGTACCTGACGAGTCTTGCTAGGTCGCTCCGCTCCATCGGTTGCCGAGTAACAGT
Organism: Rhagoletis zephyria; assembly: GCF_001687245.7. NCBI lineage: Eukaryota > Metazoa > Arthropoda > Insecta > Diptera > Tephritidae > Rhagoletis > Rhagoletis zephyria. The sequence continues at coordinate 70,757 of NW_016158631.1, forward strand.
ACGAACCATCCGTTGCTATTAGGAGTCATCCGTTGCTATTAGAAGTCTCATCGTCATCCACTCCGACCCGACCGCCCGACAACAACGAACGTTACCTCGCACTCTCTCGCTCTCCCTCTTCCCCTCTCTTTGCACATAAGGTTGCTGGCACTCTAGTCATAGCGCCGTGTGTGTGTGTGTTCGAGGTAAATACACGGAAATAGTGTGTTTTATTTGGTGGGGGTTAGTGGGACCTTCGCTGGACTCTGGATCGGCTGAGCTGACCTCAGGCTTCGACAAAACCCACCTCATAAATGGCGCCCGAGCAGGGACCCAGCTCTGCAGGCGCATGTGCAAAAAACTTAACAAGCACCAACACTGCGGAAGCGGGCTCGCCGAACACACCACAACCAACAGATGACACACGCGCCAGCGAGAGTAACACCAATACGCTGAACGTCGACTCCCTCAGCTGGATATATCTGCTAAAGAAGGAGAAGTTAATAGAGGAGTGCAAGCGGCACCGAATTTTCGTAGAGGGATATACAGTCGCCGACCTGCGCAACGCGCTTAGCGCATATGTGAACGCGAGGATTTATTAAGAGAGGATTTATTAAGAGATTTGGAAGAGGAAATTAAATCAGAAGAGGAGAGACCAGTAAAGCTGCAACCCAGCACCATTCCCACCGTCCGGATCGACAACTATAGTCCACCGCCACAGGAGATGAAGCCTGCAACAAAGCGTGGCGAGATCAGCGACGCCGAGTTAATGAATACCGTTCGCCGATGGGACGAACATTTTTCGGGAGGCGACGCGCTACACGACTTCTTGGAGAGGATCGAAGAGCTAGCCGAATGCTACCGCATCCCACTGGACAACCCCCTCCCAACCCTACCTGAAGTGTTACGCGGGAAGGCCCTACAATGGTTCCGCGTGCGAAAACCACAGATACATTCGTGGGCAGCATTCTGTGCAGAAATAGAATGGTTATTCCTCCCACGGCGACACATGAGTCAGCTATATTTGTAATAAAAAATAAAATAAAATAAAATAAATAGTCGGAACTTTTAAATGTGTGGGTGTCTTATAGTTATGACAAGCACTATTAAAAGGATTTTGAGTATGTAGTTTTGTAACCCATTTGATTGTAATACGTTAAAGTGCAATTTTGAAGTAATTAGGACTTACGTATTTCCATACGAAGTATGTTCGACGATTTTTTTATATGGAGGAAATGATCCGACACCTTCACCAAAAAACTTGCCAAAAATCAACGGTACGTCCTAGCTACTTTAAACTTGCACTCAAAATCTTTTTTGAATTAATTAAAAACATCGATATTTTTACGAAGTTTGAAACCTAGATTTATTCGATTTTTGTTAAGAAATAAACTATCTATATATATAAAAATGTTGTGTTCGTATGTCACGGTCGTCAAAACTCGAGAATGGCTGAACCGATTTGAATAATTTTTTTTTATTGTTCGGTATAATCCCAGAACCAATGATGAATGGGGCGGCAGTAGTAGTAGCGGCCCCGGTGATAAGAGCAGTGTGTACAGATGGACGGACGGACAGACAGTCACCGCTTAATCGTTTTCTCTTTTCATTCTGATCATTTATGTATACATTTGTCTATATCTATCTCGATTCGTTTTGCCTGTTAGAAACAACCGTTATGTGAACAAAGTTATAATACCCTTGTGCACAAGTGCACTCGGGTATAAAAAATAGGTTCATATTTGTCAAGTTTGGACCCCCAAATATAGAATTAAATTGGGAATAAACCTGTGTCTTTATTTTTCCAAAAAAAAATTTTTTTATTTAATTTTGAGCACGCTTTGTCCCAGTATGCAACGGTCTAGCTAGAGCATGGGTATACTGTACATCGGGTCGGTTCCCATACGATTAAAAAGTCGCCAATAATTCGCAAATTACAACCGATCTGAAAAAACGAATATACCTTCGGAATCAGCAACCTAAAGATATTCTAAGAATACTTATACCGTTTTTTATGTTATATAAACTACGTAAACTTGTCAGAAATTTCATACAACTTCCAAGTAAATTCCTGGTTGTTATCAACGCATACCTAACAGTTTGCATTTTTCAGATTAGTGTATGAAAAGACTATGCCGCGCAAATCGCTGGTTTCTGAAGAGGAAGCGATCGCTTTGATTGTAAAATCAGCTTCAACCCACACAACCATGGTCTTCGGATGTTTGGAAAAAAGTGAGCAACGAGTTGAATAGTAGATGGAATTGTCACAATGTTTATGTTAATTTCACTCAGGACCATAGAAAAGTACGCTCTTCTGCTTTCAAGAAATGTGGAATCGAGGATTATTCGAGCTTCACCAAAGGGAATGATACGACCTTGAATGAATCAGAATTGCAAGGAGAGGTTGACATGTTTGAAAATGAGGAGGAAGCAGATGGTTTGAATGAGTTTACAGTTCTGATAACTGATAAAGAATGGAATGAAGTAATGGACTGCAACGTTAGCTATGAAGATGGAAAATCTTATCCTTCTTTGAAGAAAGGAATTTGGAGTGACACGTTATACCTTACAATCCGATTGCAAACTGAAACAAAATGTAATTTTGCATATCACGGCTATAAATTTTATCTCAGAGAAGGTAGTCCGCACTTTCTGACGGTTAATGGGTGTTGTACGAGTAAAAAGTGTGGAAGTAAGATCTTTTGTTATCTGTACAAACAACCTCAGAAAAATGAGAGCGTTTATATAACATTACGGATGAGAAATACTGCATATGAAACACACGAAGCAATCAAATGTCAGTTAAGAGGAAAACGCCGTCAGGTTACTGGAGAAAGAGCCTTTTATGAAGGTACTGGAAATTGGCAAAAAAGGCAGGTGAACGAGTTAACAAAGTTTGCTGCTCCGGTGCCTCCTGAAATTCCTAATTTAGATATTATCCGTAAAGCGAAAACAGAATTCAGTGATAATTTATACGGTATAAAACCGACTGATTCAAATGACGTAGTAGCCAATATTGAAGCAAGTAGATATACATCAAAGTATAAAAATTTCATTCATGAAGTGAAAAGTAATAAATTCTTTGTTGCTTATTCGACACCAGCACAGCTTCATGCATATAAGCAGTATCGTTCGAAAACTAAGAAGTACTCCACAATCTCTATTGACGGTCAAGATGGATCGATTTCAGGTCATTTATTCTTGTATGCAATCACTGTCAATTTCCACGGTAAGACCGTACCGGTTTATAATTTTTTGACTGAGGCACAAGATACGTTGACTTGGGAGATCAAGAAGTGGATGGGGTCAGGAGCACTGAAACCTCAGCAAGCAGTATGTGATGGTTCGAGAGCATTGATGAATGATATAACTATTGCTTTCAATCACCAAACCGTCAAAACTTATAACGAAACGTGTTTCCTTCTTGCAAGCGATAGTGAGGAGTATTATTATCGCCCACCTATCTACACTTATCTAAGACTCGATATAGCACATCTCAAAAATATGGTTCGTCGGTGGGATTGTATAAAGAAAATGAGGTTTACAAAAGTACGGCAATTATTCTTTTTTGCTTTCTCATTAATGATCGGCTCTGAAAAATTAAATGAATTTGAGCAGATTTGGTCATTGTTGTATATAATTGGCCATCACGAGTATCAGGATACAATCATTGAAAATGGTCAGACGGTATTAGAGGCCTCAAAGGAACTAGAAAGGAAAATTGCATGTCGAAATTATGATGGGGGCGAAGCTGAAGGCCTGGAAGGTGAAGATGTGAAGTACAAAGATCCTGTGAAGATGCAAACTACTGAACGTTGTCATGCTCGCCCTTGGATCGATGATATTTACAACAAAGCCCTTTGCGTTCGCCAACTGGGCAGTGAGCCCAACTCCTTTTACTTCAAAGATTTTATTGATAGATTCAAACCGGTGGCCTATGAATTTTGTTTATGGACATCAATACCTCTTCCATTTCTTGGAGGCCACGCTACGAGTAGTGATGTTGAAGGCCATTTTTCTGACTTAAAAAAGTAATATTTAATGACCACACAGCTTCCGCAACTATGCTAAATTCGGAGCTCACACACTTTACTGAGGAGCACGGCCCTTGTCCGAGTCCACCGCCTAAGAAGTTTGGTAAGGCAGTAACGAGTCAGAAATCTGAGTTGCGAGAAAATAACGCCGAGTCATGTGTGCAGGAAGAATCTTTACAAGATGATAGGTCAGCGAGTCCAGCAACCGAATGCACCATGTTGCCATCTGAAGCACCAAACGTCAATGAGACTTGCAATAGTAACTGGCATAAGACAATGTGCCCTAATATCACAGGGTTTTACTTTCAACCCAAACCAGATATTGAATACCGTAACGAGCTCAGCAACAACAATAAAAAATTCCAAATTCTTTGTAATGGAAATAATATAAGAAACCATTCAGTGATAGAAGGGAAATATTATTCTGTAAAAAATACCTACAGATTTGATTCTTTTGTACAAATATTGCTTAGTGATGCAGTGGATGATGAACACTATTCTTTATTCTTGACAGGTTCAAAAACCAAAACAATTAAATTTGTTCTAGATTATATGCAAGAAGGACCAAACAAACAAGTTTATGACGAAAGAAATATATTATTGACCAATTTCTTCCCTGAGTTAATTCACGAATATCTGGGAAATGATTAAGTATTGAGACCTTACTCACTAGATATTTATGGCAATGTAACTGGAATGTGGGCATGGTGTTTTAACACCGAGCCTTCAGCGTATCTGACTTTTGAATGTCCTCAATGTGGCAAATATATGAAACGTAGACATAGTTTGACTGTCAATAACCGCACTATAGTTGACAAGGGATCTAGAACTCTAGCTTATTGTGAATTATTCAATGAACCTGGCAACTGCCATTGTGTCAACGATTCATGTGATGAGATTTGCAAGGTAACCATTGATTATAAATCCCAGGTGTTTGTGGAATTATACATCCGATCAAATGTTACTCACAAAATGGGACTAGAATGTAAATTGGGTGCTTTGCCAACGGTTATTGACTTAAAATCCCAGAAATATCGTTTGGCTGGAGTCATTGAGCTTAAACATCATCACTACAAGGCATATTGTTATCGTGGAATGACAAATTGGGAAATACATGATGATTGTGAAGTTAGAACCTCTAGGTGTGATAAAAACAAGAAGGTTGAACCTCATGCTGTAGTTTACGTTCGCTGCAATACTATTGACCGAAAAATGTCTCCATCAACAATGTATACGAAGTCCAATGAAGAGAATGTGGTCAAAAGAGAAATAGATATAGAGGTTTTAGACGATTCTGACTCTACATCTCGTGATAATTGGCGAGGGAAAGAAACACAGGAAGTGGTAATAGATAATTCTTCGACAGTTGCAGGCCAAAGCGAAGGAATTATTCAAGGGGGATGGAGGTAAAACTTCTGTGAATCATACTGCTTTCGTTTTAAAAAATGGCATATTAAATGTATGATTATTTGATACTTTTGCTTATAAATGTGTAAGCTGCCACATATCGTCGCTGAGCTGAAGATCGCCCTATGTCGGCTGCCGCTTCAAAAACGACGTATTTCAGGAAACGGTAGAAAAGCGCACTATTTCAGAATTTGGTTGAGGAACGTGCTATTTCAGAATTCTTTTCTAGATAGGGCGTTTTTAACCAAATTCTGAAATAGGCCCTTCTTCAACCATTTGCTGAGATAGGGCGTTTTCGAACCGGTAGTCGAGATAGGTCGTACTTCCACTCAGGCGCCGATATGTACATAGTATTTTTTTGGAATTTAATTTAAGTTGAATGGCAAATAAAAAGAGCGTGAAGCTACATATGAGTTGAAAACATGTGGTTGTTCTTCAAAATTACGCTGAAGATACATAGTACACCGGCGATACCGAAATAAGCATAAATAACGGACAGTTCTTATGCTATGTAAGAAATTTAATGCGTATCTATGTATTAACAGAATCTCATGTGTTCTTATTTTTAATCGTGGAGAACTTTTAAATTTGTTCCCATGTTTTTGTGCTTGCAAGTTTTGCAATCCGTGCTACATGCAACGGCTTTTCGGGGTTTCAAGAATATTCCTACTATGTTATCTAAACGCCTAAAACTTTGCAATACTTTTTACACGATCATATAATTTTGAACGAATTTAGTTTGGACACAAACCGGTTTCGTGTTGGCATTGAAATGCCATTTTTCGTTCAGATTTATATTGCAATTTTTTTTAAGTAACCCCTGATGGAAAAGTAAGCACTAGTCAATCCTTATCAGCCCTCTTTATACCAAAGATAAATTCGGTGCACTTGGCTCAATTTAGGTACAATACACTGAGACTGAATGTCATCTATGAATCACCTAAAAATGATTCTGATCCTTTAGTCGGCATTTGAAAATTCTATCGATAAAATTTAAGAAGATCAAGGGACTAACTTCCGTAGAAACTACGATTTTTTTCTTATTTTAGAAATATGAAGACCTATCAAACGTTAATTTTTATCTATCATAGACCTACAAACGATTGTGATATTCTCAGCAGTATTCAAAGTAAGATAAAGATACATTCGGTACACTTGGCTCTATTTAGGTACAACATATTTCTCCAAAACCATTTCACGTCAATAATTTTTATATTGAGCATTAAAGGAGCCCGAATGTCATCTGTCAATCACCTACAAACGATTCTGCATCACTTAGTCGGCAATTCAACATTCTCTCGGCTAAATTTAAAAAAAAAAAACAAACAGGAGGCTAACTTCCGTAAAAATGCTGAGCTTTTTTAATATTCTTATTTTAGAAATAGGGAGATCTATCAAACGTTAATTTTTGTCTATCATAGACCTACAAACGACCTACAAACGATTGTGACATTCTAAGTAAGATAACGATACATTCGGTACTCTTGGCTCTATTTAGGTACAACACATTTCTCCAAAACCGTTTCACGTCAATAATTTATATATTGAGCATTGGAGGAGATCTATCAATCACCTACAAACGATTCTGCATCACTTAGTCGGCAATTCAACATTCTATCTCCAAAATTAAAAAAACAGGGGGCTAACTTCCGTAGAAATGTTGAGCTTTTTTAATTTTCTTATTTTAGAAATAGGGAGATCTATCAAACGTTAATTTTTGTCTATCATAGACCTACAAACGACCTACAAACGATTGTGACATTCTAAGTAAGATAACGATACATTCGGTACTCTTGGCTCTATTTAGGTACAACACATTTCTCCAAAACCGTTTCACGTCAATAATTTATATATTGAGCATTGGAGGAGATCTATCAATCACCTACAAACGATTCTGCATCACTTAGTCGGCAATTCAACATTCTATCTCCAAAATTAAAAAAACAGGGGGCTAACTTCCGTAAAAATGTTGAGCTTTTTTAATTTTCTTATTTTAGAAATAGGGAGATCTATCAAACGTTAATTTTTGTCTATCATAGACCTACAAACGACCTACAAATGATTGTGATATTCTAAGTAGTATTCTAAGTAAGATAAAGATACATTCGGTAACCTTGGCTCTATTTAGGTGCAAAACAATCTCCAAAACCGTTTCACGTCAATAACACTGGTCTACAAGGGTTTTGCGAATAAGACGGGATCTGGTGTTTCCGAACGGATTTTTCGTGCTGAACACGAATCTGGGGTCCAAAACTTCCCATCACGTCACGTTTTCGAGAAAAAAGGGGTTGAAACCCCTAAAAACAGCGTTTTTGGACATTTTCGAAAAATTGTAGAGCTGAACCCTGACGTGCTACAAACTTTGTATATGTCAGAAATTAAAGGCTAAATCGTGCCCTTTCGAATGAGCCCTATGCCGAATTAATCGCATGCACCCTTAGATCAGGGGGTGTATTTGTGTCTAGGAGTCCAGGGAAAATTGATCGCAGAAAGAATTTCATCTTAAACGACCATATAAAATGAATGATGCTAAGGTCTTAACTACATTAAGAGTCGCTGATTACGAATCTGAAGTTAGATTTTAAAAATTCAAAATGGCGGATCCAATATGGCGGACTTAAAAATTTTTATTTAGCGAATTTCAGTTTATTTTTTATATCCACCATATTCGACCCGTCATCTTAAATTTTTAAAATCTAACTGCAGATTCGTAATCAGCGACTTTTAATATAGTTAAAACCTTGGCATTATTAATTTTCTATGATCGTTTAAGATTAAATTCTTTCTGTGATCAATTTTTCCTGCACCCCTAAACACAAATACACCCCCTGCTTTAAGGGTGCACGCGATCAATTCGGCATAGGGCTCATTCGAAAGGGCACGGTTTAGCCTTTAATTTCTGATATATGCAAAATTTGTACCACGTCAGGGTTCAGCTCTATAATTTTTCGAAAATGGCCAAAAACGCTGTTTTTAGGGGTTTCAACCCCTTTTTTCTCGAAAACGTGACGTGATGGGACATTTTTGACCCCGGATTCGTGTTCAGCACGAAAAATCCGTTCAGAAACACCAGGTCCCGTCTTATTCGCAGAAAAAAAGTTGAAATTTGTAGACCAGTGTAATTTATATCTTGAGCATTAAAGGAGACCGAATGTCATCTATCAATCACCTACAAACGATTACTGCATCACTTAGTCGGCAATTCAACATTCTATCGGCAAAATTAAAAAAACAGGGGGCTAACTTCCGTAGAAATATTGAACTTTTTTATTTTTCTTATTGTAGAAATAGGAAGATCTATCAAACGTTAATTTTTATCTATCATAGACCTACAAACGACCTACTAACGTTTGCGATATTCTATATAATATTTTTTTTTATTAAACAGTAGATAACTTCCTGGAGGTCAATATGGTTAATATTTTTCAATAGACTATGTTACTCACTATCGACTTTTCTGCCGCTTTTTACTTTTTTGGCAAACACGGTCAACTGCAACTGCAGCTTGCACTTTAGTTTGATATATAGCTCAATTCTGTTGCTGCTACAGATCGGTCTAACTAAGTGGTAGGACTGAGCGATTACAGTATATTTTGCTTTGCTGCCTTTGGGCTTAAGAGCACATTTAAGATACCTACCCAAAATGCGCATCAGCGGCATTATTTTTAACATTTATAAGGAAACTGCTCCGATACTTGGATGCAACATACCTGCACATTAGCGATACCTGCCTTAAAAATTTGCCACTATTATCAATTATCAAAGAAAGTATTACGTTTACCTGCAATGGCTCTACACTTACCCTAAATTTACAATCTATTATTTATTTTGCTCATCTCGCAGAACAACGAAAGTGGCAATTATTTTATGTAGTTATATAGATAATTAGATACCATTCGGAAAAAATTTCCTTTGCAGTAATGTCTACGTGGAAAGTGCCCCTCCATTATTTGGTTTCATAGGGATTCGGATTAGTGCTTTTCGCTTAAGTGCTTTTTTCGGTTAAGCGCACAAGTTTTTCGTGCAAAGAAGGATGGGCAGCTAAGCAAAATATACTGTATATATAGATACTAAAGGCCTGAACTACAAGACTTAGCGACATATAACACATCATGCAAGTGCCAGTTTATATCATGTCGCTTATACATACGGTGACCATCCGTCCTTTATTTCAAAGGACAGTCCTTTATTTTAGCTCTCTGTCCTTTATAATTTTTTTCAAAATAAAGGACGCATTTTGTCCTTTGTTTCTTAATCTGTCCTTTAAATTAGTTCTGGATTTTTCAAAGGTAAGTTTTTAACAGAGAATATAAAATAATAATCTCCCTTATAAAATATAATGAAAACCTTCGCCTTTGTTTCGCACCTCTCTTAAGGGTTGCTATTTAATCGATAATCTTCGTGCAATCTATAAATCACGAATCATTGCTAATACTGATAGAAAAATTAATATACATACTTTGAGTAAAATTCTCAAAAGAAAGGGGAAAGTTGGGCCCAGTACGTGTTGCACGCTGAGTTTCAAAACTGGCATTTAGTGTTCATAATTCACTGGAGACTTAATTTTTCACTCATTTGGTTAATTTTTTGAATGAAAGCTTATATAATTTGCAAGTGCTCAGTGGAGCCTTATTTGTGAATTTTTTATTTTAAATTTTTTAGTGCAAGTGCAGAAAACGTAGCAATTTTGAAGAACATGTATTGTACTTTTCCGTTAATAAATGTTACATAATAAAAACCAGTTGAAAGCAATTATTTGGTACTTCCAAAATGGAAAAAAACAAAAATTTGAAATGTTATAAAAAATTTTCACCAAAATATTTTTTTTTTTTTTTTTATTAAAAATTGGTATATGCAGTTTAATAGATCATTAAATTTTATAATAATAAAGAGCAAGGTGCAAGTGTCTAAGAGTTCCCGTTGATTTTTAAAAATAAAACAAACGCATTTATTTCCCATTTTGCATGCAGGTGTGCTCGAAGTGTTATCGAAAAAAAAATTATTAAAAATCAACGCAATCTCTTAGCTAATTGCAACTTGCATTTATTATACTACAATTTAATAATCTATAAAACTGCATACCCAAAATTTTTCTAAAGACTCAAATTTTTTTTTAATTTTTGGTGAAATTTTTTTTATAATATTTCAAATTTTTCTTGTGATATTATTCTTAATTTCGGAGGAAACCTGCAATCGCTTTCAATTACGTTTTATTATGTAACATTTATTAACTGGAACAGGAGAATCGATATTCTTCAAAATTGCTACTTTTTCTGCACTTTCAAAATTCGTGCTCAACTGGTCTCTTACTAGGTTTATAAGCTTTCATAAAAAAATAATAATCCAAGCGTCTTTAAAAAAGGGAAACTTGTACAATTAGATAATATAATGTACTAGTAAATGTTTGATTTAAATTACGATACTTTTATCATTTTGAAAAAAATGTCCTTTATTTTACGTTGGTTAATATGGTCGCCGTACTTATACATGTTTGAAAGTTATTTATGAAGACACTGCCGAATAAATTCAAATCAAATCATGCATCAAATTTATGCATGTCAACAAAAGGAACACATGCGACATATTCAGCATTATTATTTACATTGTATATACGGGAAGAGATTTTCCGAATTTTGCAAGCTCCTACTATAGTAAAATTTATTAAACAATTATCTAATTAAAAATCTATATACATTTTCATACAAGGCAGGATTAAACAGTATTAAAAATATGCTGCAGAAACACAACAGCAAACAACAGCTGAGCTAAGAAGCAATGACATGCTATAACAATATGTTTGAGATGGAATGACATGGCATAGTAATGCATGAAATTTTTGAAAATGACATTTTAATAGATACGCTGGGAAGAAGTTAGGAAAATGTTTAAATTTATATTTTGTTACCTACTTCACCGATTTTAAATCTGAAAACTATACCTTTCATGAGCATGAAATGGTACTATAACTTTGGTCCGATATTTGTAAGAACCAGAATAAGAAGAGATAGACTCATAAAAATGTGTACTTATGTACATATGTGACCAGAACCTCGAGCTGAGCCGACTTAGGCATATGGCAACCGAGTGATTGATACGTAGTTATAGTCAAAATAAAGTGCACTGTAAAGTTAGTTACAGCTTTTTGGCACAACTTTCAATGGGATATCTGTAAAAAAAACTGCAACAAACTTTACAGTGCACTTTATTTTGACTATAACTACGGGTCAATCACTTTAATCTTATTTTTAGCTAATTTAAAACAGTTAAATTAAATCAGGTTAGGGAACTTCCTAATCTTCTTAAACGGAATCGCTATATCTACAAATTATTTTATACTTTTTAGTTCTTGTTGTAATAAAAGCGTGTTTTTAGTTTTTTAATTATAATTTTATTTTTTTTTTAATTTACATATATGAAGTATTTTACAGCTACAGCTTCAATTTTAATGAATTTTGGTTTAGAATCGTTTGTTGTTGATTGCAGTTTTATTTTCTTTCTTTTTATTTAAAAAATAAGTGCGCAATGGCGTTTTTAAAAAAATTATATGAAGTTTTTTTACAGCTACAGCTTCAATTTTAATGAATTCTGGTCTAGAATCGTTTGTGGTTGATTGTAGTTTAAATTTGTTTTAGATGGAAAATAAGTGCGTAATGCGTTTTTTTATTTTTATGACGTTTTATGCAGCTACAGCTTCAATTTTAATGAATTCTGGTCTAGAATCGTTTGTGGTTGATTGTAGTTTAAATTTGTTTTAGATGGAAAATAAGTGCGTAATGCGTTTTTTTATTTTTATGACGTTTTATGCAGCTACAGCTTCAATTTTAATGAATTCTGGTCTAGAATCGTTTGTAGGTTTAATTTTTTTAGTTAAAAATAAGTACGTAATCCTTTTTTTTTATTTATGTGAAGAATTTTACAGCTACAGCTTCAATTTTAATGAATTCTGGCCTAGAATCATTTTTAGTTGATTGTAGTTTAAATTTTTTTTTAGTTGAAAAATAAGTAGGTATGGCGTTTTTTTAAATTTATATGTAGTATTTTACAGCTTCAGCTTCAATTTTAATGAATTCTGATCTACAATCGTTTGTAGTTAAATTTTTTTGTTGAAAAATAAGTGCGTATTGCGTTTTTTTAAATTTATATGAAGTTTTTTACAGCTACAGCTTCAAATTTAGTTAATTGTGGTGTAGAATCGTTTGTAGTTGATTGTAGTTTAAACATTTCTTTTAAGTTGAAAAATAAGTGCGTAATGCGTTTCGTTTTAATTTATATGAAGTTTTTTACAGCTACAGGTTCAATTTTAATAAATTTTTGTCTAGAATCGTTTGTAGTTGATTGTAGTTTAAATTTTTTCTTAGTTGAAAAATAAGTGTGTATGGCGTTTTTTTTTTTAAATATATGAAGTTTTTTACAGCTACAGCTTCAATTTTAACGAATTCTGGTCTAGAATCGTTTGTAGTTTAATTCTTTTTTTGTTGAAAAATAAGTGCGTATTGCGTTTTTTTTAAATTTATATGAAGTTTTTTACAGCTACAGCTTCAATATTAATGAATTCTGGTCTAGAATCGTTTGTAGTTGATTGTAGTTTTAAGTTTTGTTTTTTTAGTTGATAAATAAGTGCGTAATGCGTTTTTTTATGTATATGAAGTTTTTTACAGCTACAGCTTCAATTTTAATGAATTGTGGTCTAGAATCGTTTGTAGCTGATTGTAGTTTTAAATTTTTTTCAACAATTTTATTGAGCTTGAGGCCGTTTTTTAATGAAAACTTATTGTGGAAAAGCAACAATAATTTGAAAAAAATGGTAGACGTGATACCTATTTCGGAAATCACCACATTTCCTCATCAGACTTCTTTCAGTAGGATTCGAACCGATGATCCCACTGACTCAGCCAGTTGCCTACGCACTTCTACCCTTTTTTCAAATTATTGTTGCTTTTCCGCAATAAATTTTCATTAAAAAACGGCCGCAAGCTCAATAAAAATTGTTGAATATAATTGTTACAAGGCCATAAAATAACAAAAACAAATAACTTAAGGACGAACCCACCTAAAACTTAAACATTCTAATAATAGAAATATTAACAAAAACCAACAAACACATGATCAAGTGAATTGCAGCGGAATAGTGCGCTTGATTGTAGTTGGCTTAGCAAGTGAAATAATGGAAATAAGCAACAAAGATTGACTAGGCGAACTTAGCACTGTTCGTAGGCAACTGGCTGAGTCAGTGGGATCGTCGGTTCGAATCCTACTGAAAGAAGTCTGATGAGGAAATGTGGTGATTTCCGAAATAGGTATCACGTCTACCATTTTTTTCAAATTATTGTTGCTTTTCCACAATAAGTTTTCATTAAAAAACGGCCTCAAGCTCAATAAAAATTGTTGAATTAAAAAAAGTAATGAAAAAAAATATATTTTTTTAAAAACAAGTTTTTGTTTAACATGTACAATCCAAGGAATAAAATAAAGTAGTGTAACAAAAGATTTTTTATCAAGAAAATTTTGTTAAAACTGCACTAATATGAATATAATAAAATAAGTTAAGCTTTCGATAAAGTTACTAATAGCCAAATAGTGAAAGGAGTTACTCAAACTCTAATGAAAATTACTAACAATTTGTACTGATTGACTTCGTTTTAAAAAAAAAAATTTCGCGCGAATAGCGAACCGCCATTTACATATCTACATAAATACATACATATGTATGTATACCTGACCAATTATGCATGTACGCTGAATTCGCTGACAAGCTTTTTTAAAAACGAAGTAAATCAGTACAAATTGTTAATAATTTTCATTAGAGTTTGAGTAGCTCCTTTCACTATTTGACTTTTAGTAACTTTAGCGAAAGCTTAACTTATTTTATTTTATTCATTTTAAAGCAGTTTTAATAACATTTTCTTGCTAAAGAATCTTTTGTTACAGTACTTTATTCACAAAAGCTTGTTTTTAAAACATATTTTTTTTTACATTATTTTATTCCAGGTCGTCACATAAGATTGACACCTTATTTAACCAAATCACACATTATGTATATGGATTGCGGAAGTTTGACCATATATCTCTTTAAACTTATCAGCACAAAGACCTCACCTTATCTTTATGAGAAATTAATTTTTCCAAAGTCTGACCGTTCCTGTGATCTAATGGTGCCTTTATTTAAATTTAAGAACTCTACTAGACTATTTTTGGAGGATGGTTCCGTGCGCAGAAGTGGAAAACTTTTGACTGCCATTCACCTGGGAGTGGCCAGAAGCGATTATTGTGCGTACGGTTCAAATCGCAGCTCACAACGTCCGGATATTTATATCCACGTATCCTCTGGGTAGCAACCAAACACCCGTTTGGGAGCGAGCTAAAGTGAGAAGGCGTAAAACTTCGCGTGCGCTGGGTTTGGGTCCCGCCACGTTAAAACCCCGCCCAATGAAAAATTCCAACAAGCCTCGGATGAGACCCCCTTTTTCTGATGACGACCACGGCAAACGTATAAAGGACTATGATTTAAGGGTATGCACCTGGAATATCCGGACCCTTAATGGGGAAGGTGCCTCTGCCCGGCTGGTTGATGTCCTCGGGAAGACAAAGGCTGACATCACCGCCATCCAAGAAATGCGATGGACGGGGCAAGGTAAAGTAAGCGTGAAGCCTTGCGACGTCTACTACAGTTGCCACGTAAAGGAGCGCAAATTCGGTGTTGGATTCGTGGTAGGAGAGAGACTCCGTCGCCGAGTACTGGCGTTCACCCCGGTGGACGAACGTCTAGCCACAATCCGCATCAAAGCTAGATTCTTCAACATCTCGCTCATCTGCGCCCATGCCCCGACGGAAGAGAAGGATGAGGCGTCCAAGGATCTCTTCTATGAGCGCTTGGAACGTACATATGAGCGCTGCCCCCGACACGATGTCAAAATCGTGCTTGGCGATTTTAATGCCAAGGTGGGCAAGGAAGGGATCTTTGGCGCCACTGTCGGAAAATTCAGCCTCCACGACGAAACGTCCGATAACGGACTGAGGCTGATCGACTTCGCCGGGGCCCGAAATATGGTAATATGTAGTACTAGGTTCCAGCATAAGAACATCCACCAAGCTACATGGCTGTCTCCAGATCGAAAAACGAGAAACCAA
This sequence comes from Rhagoletis zephyria, assembly GCF_001687245.7. NCBI lineage: Eukaryota > Metazoa > Arthropoda > Insecta > Diptera > Tephritidae > Rhagoletis > Rhagoletis zephyria. The sequence goes on from NW_016158631.1 coordinate 86,305, forward strand.
ATCGATCATGTTGTGATAGACGGAAGGCATGCTTCAAGCGTTTTGGACGTACGTACACTCCGAGGGCCAAACATCGACTCGGACCACTATCTTGTTGTAGCCAAGATACGCACCCGCCTCTGTGCAGCAAAAAATGTGCGCCCAACAATGCAAGGAAAGCTTAACGTCGAAAAGCTGCAATCACAACAGACGGCCAATTTATTCGCCACTCGACTCACACACCTGCTCTCTGAGAGCACTCTTCAACAATCCGACGTACGCGAGCAGTGGAACCACATTTCCCGATCATTAAGTACCGCCGCCGAAGAAGTAGTTGGATTTCAGCGAGCCCGAAAGAACAACTGGTACGATGAGGAATGTCAAGAAGCCGCAGAGAAAAAAGATGCCGCCTACAGGGCCACGCTGCGATCGGGCGCAACGCGAGCCATGTGGGACCGTTATAGGGAACTGAAGAAGGAAGCGAGACGTATTTGCCGCAATAAGAAGAGAGAGGCCGAAATACGTGAGTGCGAAGAGCTTGAGATGCTGGCCGACAGGAAGAACGCCCGAAAATTCTACCAGAGGGTTAGGCGACTTACGGAAGGTTTCAAGACCGGGGCGAACTCCTGTAAGAACAACAATGGCGACCTAGTGACCGATGTCCAGAATATACTTAAATTGTGGAGGGAACACTTTTATAACCTACTGAATGGTAGCAGCGCTGAAAGTAGTGAGGAAGACGAACCCGAGTCCCCAGTCGATGATGATGGAGTAGCTGTCCCACCGCCTGACTATGACGAGGTACGAATAGCGATTACGCGGCTGAAAAACAACAAAGCTGCTGGAGCTGACGGCCTGCCAGCCGAGCTATTCAAGTACGGCGGCGAGGAGCTGATGAGGTGCATGCATCAGCTCGTATGCAGAATATGGTCAGATGAACGCATGCCCGACGACTGGAATTTAAGTGTGCTCTGCCCAATCCACAAGAAAGGCGACCCCGCCATACGCGCCAACTACCGCGGAATTAGCCTTCTAAGCATAGGTTACAAGGTCTTATCGAGCGTATTGTGCGAAAGACTGAAGCCCACCGTCAACGAGCTGATTGGACCTTATCAGTGTGGCTTTAGGCCTGGAAAATCCACCATAGATCAGGTATTCACAATACGCCAAATCTTGGAAAAGACCCGCGAGAATAGGATCGACACACACCATCTATTTGTCGATTTCAAAGCCGCTTTCGACAGCACGAAGAGAAGTTGCCTTTATGCCGCGATGTCTGAATTTGGTATCCCCGCGAAACTAATACGGCTGTGTAAAATGACGTTGAGCAATACCACCAGCTCCGTCAGAATAGGGAAGGACCTCTCCGAGCCGTTTGATACCAAACGAGGTTTCAGACAAGGGGCCTCCCTTTCGTGTGATTTCTTTAATCTTATGTTGGAGAAGATAATAAGAGCCGCAGAACTGAACCGCTCAGGCACAATACTTTATAAGAGCGTACAATTGCTGGCGTATGCCGACGACATCGATATTATCGGTAAAAACAAGGGCTACGTCTGTTCTGCCTTCTCGGGATTGGATAGAGAAGCAAAGCGAATGGGTCTGGTGGTGAACGAGGACAAAACGAAGTATCTCCTGTCAGCACACAAACAGTCAGAGCATACGCGTCTTGGCACCCACGTCACTGTTGACAGTTACAAGTTTGAAAAAGTAGACGACTTCGTTTATTTGGGAACCAGCATTAACACCAATAATAATGTCAGCCTTGAAATCCAACGGAGAATCACTCTTGCCAACAAGTGCTACTTTGGGCTGAGTAGGCAATTGAGAAGTAAAGTCCTCTCTCGTCGTACAAAGATCACACTCTATAAGTCACTCATCATGCCTGTGCTGGTGTATGGCGCGGAAGCATGGACAATGAAAGCATCTGATGAGGCGGCTCTTGGAGTTTTCGAGAGAAAGATTCTGCGAAAGATTTACGGACCTTTACGCGTTGGTGATGGCGAATATCGCAGACGATTTAACGATGAGCTGTATGAGCTTTACAACGATATAGACATAGTGCAGCGAATTAAAATTCAGCGGCTCCGCTGGCTTGGCCATGTCGTTCGGATGGACAGAAACGCTCCTGCTCTGAAAATATTCAACGCGGGCCGCGATGCTGGGAACAGAGGAAGAGGAAGGCCTCCTCTGCGTTGGAAAGACCAGGTGGAGAAGGACTTGGCTTCACTTGGCATTTTCAATTGGCGTCAGTTAGCACAGAAGAGATATGACTGGCGTGCTGTTTTGGACTCGGCCAAAATCGCTTAGGCGGTTACAGCGCCAAATAAGAAGAAGAAGACTAGACTATTTTTCATTAATGCTATACGAATCTGGAGTTCAATTCCCGCTGCAATTAGAAGCAAGATCAATAAAAGCAACTTCAAAAACATTCTATATAGCTACTTTTGTAACAATTGATGAATTGAATTGAATTTATTTGTTGTACTATAAAAGATCTTGGTCTTACTGTACTAATATTTAATATTGAAATAAATTGTAATTGAAATTTTCCCGAAAATTTTGGGAGGAGAAAATTCGAGCTTCGCAAGAGCCGTTTGACACTTTTTTAACAGCTCAACTTCGCCATTTAATATAACAAATCCTCAGGGAATTCATTATCTAATAATATGCACCAAACCTTTTTGCTGAACCCAGAATTTTTTACAAGAATTGGTCTTATTCGACCAATATGCTGTGTGTCACTTGGCGGTCGATGCGCGGGCTCTTACAATTAAAATAAAATACTAATATTTTGCAGGCTTGTTGTTGACTTAATGATACAATATATTTTCACTATTCCCAAGGGATTTGATAAAAATTGGATTTTCGATCCGCCCTAATATACATACATGCATACATTTTTATGTAGTTAACTTACATACATATACCTCCACAGAATGCTATATATGTATTCTTGTAATACTAGATATAATTCGTTCGAAAGCAAACATAAAACCTAAATGTATGCTATGCACTTATATTAGCTTTAAATTTTAACATTTTCGCAGCTCCCTCTGTTTGTCTTCAACTTAAGAAGGGATCACTCAATTTGTACATTTTGGCAGGTACAGAGTGGTGTTGTTCGGAAATTCTTTTATTGAGCTGAACTCAAATTTCTAAACAACACCTCTCTGTGACTGCCAAAATGAACAAATCCGTACACATCGTGTGATCTACGCTTAACAGCTGTTTGACAGCGTCTTCACTACTGCTAGAGCAGAGCAGAGCGTGATTTGTCGGCGAAGTTAAGTAGTATAGTTTTAGGCACTGGTATGATAGATTCTATTGTGAATTCCTTGGTAAGATAAAATACCGGAAATTAGTTTGAATGAACCAGTTGTTAACCTTGTAATATTTCTATACGAATATCTGTAGAGCACCTACCTGGTGTGTGGTTTGTACTTGAACTGAATGCTTAAATTATATAAGACACCGATTTGTTTCTGATAATGCTCCTAATTCGTGGCACATTGGGCGCGTTCATAAGGTTAACTTTTACTTTACTGTTTGTCCTCGAAACGCACAGTTGAGTAGTTCCTCTCAGTTCAACAGTTGCCAACTTTCCGCCATTTTTTTTTAGATGTGTAAATGGCGGTTCGCTATTCGCGCGAAATTTATTTTTTAAACACGAAGTAAATCAGAACAAATTGTTAGTAATTTTCATTAGAGTTTGAGTAACTCCTTTCACTATTTGGCTATTAGTGACTTTACCGAAAGCTTAACTTATTTTATTATATTCATATTAGTGCAGTTTTAACAAAATTTTCGTGATAAAAAAATCTTTTGTTACACTACTTTATTTTATTCCTTGGCTTGTACATGTTAAACAAAAGCTTGTTTTTAAAAAAATATATATTTTTCATTATTTTATTTAATTCAACAATTTTTATTGAGCTTGAGGCCGTTTTTTAATGAAAACTTATTGTGGAAAAGCAACAAAAATTTGAAAAAATGGTAGACGCGATACCTATTTCGGAAATCACCACATTTCCTCATCAGACTTCTTTCAGTAGGATTCGAACCGACAATCCCACTGACTCAGCCAGTTGCCTACGCACAGTGCTAAGTTCGCCTTGTTAATCCTTGTTGCTTATTTCCATTATTTCACTTGCTAAGCCAACTACAATCAAGCGCAGCTATTCCGCTGCAATTCACTTGATCATGTGGTTGTTGGTTTTGTTGGTTTTTGTTAATATTTCTATTATTAGAATGTTTAAGTTTTAGGTGTGTTCGTCCTTAAGTTATTTGTTTCTGTTATTTTATGGTCTTATAACAATTATATTCAACAATTTTTGTTAAGCTTCAGGCCGTTTTTTAATGAAAACTTATTGTGGAAAAGCAACAATAATTTGAAAAAATGGTAGAAGTGATAGCTATTTCGGAAATCACCACATTTCCTCATAAGACTTCTTTCAGTAGGATTCGAACCGACGATCCCACTGACTCTTTTGATTTGAGTTAACAGTGGAGGTCGTTGCTACAAAAATATGAAGCTGTTGAATGAAATACTTGGACTTTGAGGTCCCAACAACGAACACCTTTGGCGGAAAGAACTTACGTATTTGATTCAAATACCAATTTGTTGGAAAAAAGTGCAATCTTTCTGGCTTACAATGTAAACTCAATTGATTGGTTTCGGTTTGAAAGAACTTTTTATTTAAACGTTTAAGTTATATATGTATACAATATAATAAAGTAAACTATGTAAGTTTATTTTGTACATATTTGGAAATTAAAAAAAAATTATTGCAATAATTCATTGATCTTATATTTTATTTTGTTACATTCAAAAGTTACTGAAATCTTAAAATTTTCTGTTTATTATTTAAGACGAATGGTTTTGTAGTAAATGAAAAAATTCAATACTTTTTAAATAATAGCAATGGCAAGTATCAAGAATTGTATATGACTGAAACTCTTCTGAAAATATTGTATTAACTTCTTGTCCAATCAAATAAATTTAGTCAACAGATTCGTAAAAGATTTTAAGTATTATTATTATTATGTTATTTAATTTTGCAAAACAATTTTTCTCATACAAAATACTTCTGTAAATTAAACATAACATAACAGAGACCCTTGCTATTTCATTAGCGCTATCTATTTTCGGTATTTTACTTTCAGGTGTATACATTTCTTCAGAAGAGTTTTCAATGTCATCATGCTTTTTAATGTGACACTTAAATTTATACAAGTTTTGGAAGTATATGTTACATTTGTTAAATTTACATAAGTACTGATAAGTTATTGGAGTTTTATGTTCCTCATTAAGATGAAAAATTAGATTTTTTGACAGCGTGAAAAAGTTATTCCAAATAGAGCAAATATGAGTATTGGTGGAATTTTTTAATAAGTACGTTTTACTGGACATTATTTAGTTTAAAAAAATATTTTGTAATTTTGGAATTTTCTCTTTAGAAGAGAAGTAAGGTTGGTACCTTGTAGCGTAAGCTATCCAAATAGACGTAAAATTCTGACAGATTTTTGACTGAATCACCAATAACTTTGGGCTGTAGTTTTAACTTTTCTTGGATGGCACACTCCACCATTTCGTCTTCTTTTTGTTTGAAATTATTTAAATTTACTAAATATACTATCATGTCGTTTTGAACGTCAGATATTGATGGCTTGGATATCTTACTGATTCGCGGAGGTAATATTATTGAGTGCAGTAAATTGAACAAATAACAAGTAAGAAAGTCTAAGTTCGGGTGGAGCCGAACATTAAATACCCGGCGCAGGTATTAAATATATGTTTTTTCACCTTTCCGAAAGCTACCGCTAGATGGTAAGCCGGGGTGTATCAATTTTGAGTAAACTAGCGTCCTTAAATTTCGAAATATTGCAGTTTCAAGCATTTCTGAAATTTACCGTTATATGAAAAGCGGCCGTAATTTTAGACCGATTTCAATAATTTTCAAAGTTTTGCTTTTATGTGGCAAGCACAATAACTGTACCGTGTTTGGTACAAATTGGTAGAACGGTTACCGATATACATATATGTGATCATAAGTGGGCGGTGCCACGCCCATTTTCCAAAATTTTACCATAAACGTATTTCTTGGTAAAGAATTGTTGCAAGCGTCAATTTTGAATAAATTAGCTTTAATATTTACTGAATTGCTAAGATTTTGTTTTTCTCTAAATTACCGTTATATGGGATGTGGGCGTGGTTATTGTCAAATTTTCGGCCATTTAGTACGCTGTACCAAGGCCAACAACTGTGCCGAGTTTGGAAGAAATTGGTGGAGCGGTTACCAAGATATACACATGTAACCATAAGTGGGCGTGGCTACGCCAATTTTCCAAAAATTTATAACATTCTTATTTTTCGTCTAAAAATTGTTGTAAATATCAATTTTGAGTGAATAATCTTCAGTAGTTACTAAAATATCGCAGTTTTCGTATTTCCGAAAATTACCGTTATATGGGATGTGGGCGTGGTTATTATCCGATGTTTAAAATTTTCGGCCATTTGGTATGCTGCATCAGGGCCAAAAACTGTGCCAAGTTTGGAAGAAATTGGTGCAGCGGTTACCAAGATACACACATGTAACCATAAGTGGGCGTGGCTACGCCCATTTTCAAAAAATGTATAATATTCTTATTTTGCGTCTGAAAATTCTTTTAAATATGAATTTTGAGTGAATTAGCTTCGGTAGTTACTAAAATATCGAAGTTTGGGAAGAGCCCGTTGTTACAGTCCGTTTTCGCCCATTTTCAATACCAACCTACCGTGGATTAACGGAAACCTACATAATAAATTTCGTTGAGATATCTCAATTTTTACTCGAGTTATCGTGTACACGGACAGACGGACAGACGGACAGACGGACAGACGGACGGACAGACAGACATGGCTTAATCGATTTCTCTATTCATTCTGAGCATTTATGTATACATTTGTCTATATCTATCTCGATTTCTTTTGCCTGTTACAAACAACCGTTATGTGAACAAAATTAATATACCCTTGTGCACAAGTGCGCTCGGGTATAAAAATGCTTTGAATCTAGGAAATAATAAGATATAATATTTATTAAGGACATGATAATATAAAGTTTTTCAATACTCACTTATATTGATATCTTTTGACTGCATTTTTTGATAATACTGTAAATTAAATTTATCTTTTATGAAGGATGGGAAAAATACTGCAGTTAATTCTTGCTCCATATCTTGAACCCGTTCAAACATCATATTTGTTTTTCCAGGATGAAGTGTTTCAAAATAAATATCAATTAATTTATACCCATCGGGGTCTTTGTACCTAGGCCAAGCTTCTAGAATATCCTCAAGTGAGTTCTTGTTTTCTTGCATTCGCATAACCGAGGTCTCCCTCCATGGTGTTACTATATCGTTGGGTATGTTGTGCGCTAGCCAAGTTTTTTTTGCAACAAGTTCAGCATTTTTTGGGGAAACATCGGTAACAAGGTTCATATGTTTTTCGCAAGATTTTAACTTTTTTGGTGAAACGGCAGAATTTTGGAATCCTTTCCACTTGTAAAGTGTATTGAAATACCGGTCATATATTTTGCCTGAAGGGTTTCTTTTATTGCATCTCGGTATATAGTATGTAGATACACTCTCCGTCGGAAATAGCTCAACAATTGCTTCAGACACTTTTGCCATAATTTTGGGATCCATCTTTACTTCATTAAAGGAAAAATAATCCACTATTATTTGCACTGCAGCCGCCTGATCTGTTTCGTCCAATATGTTCTTGAGCTTATACTTCGAGAGAATATATTTTCCAGTTACCGTTTTCGATAGAATTTCTCCAATATTAAAATTCTCATGTGCTCCCCTTTGCTGTAACGAAGACGAAGTTGAAGATAACCAATCCGTTACAGTATTTGACAATGTTATGTCACTTCCGCAGCACGATAACCGTTCATACTAAAATTAAAAAAAAAAATGCATATGTATGTATATTTATGATGTTATAAAATGTATCCTCCAAGAACCGATTTCCCACAAAGATTTTGAGCACGGTCCTCAAAAAGTATGTAGAGTATTATGTCCATGGAGATTATGTTATACCGAGCGGTGAAAATAAGGAAATTATCTGTACTTACGTTATTGTTCACTCGCCACTTTTGCAGCATGTATCTAAATTTAATTTTTTCGGTAATGACGGTTCTGCTGTTAAAAATTTCATCAATATCGTTAGTGCGCATCATTTTTAATATCTCCACGGATTTAATTGAACACTCAGACACAATTTTTATAGCGTCGCTAGATAATCCCCACTCCAAGTATAAATTTAACACATCATTTTCAAGTTCAACATAAGATATTGGAATTTGCTGACTTTCACAGGAATTTTCAAAAATTTTTTCTGACATAACTCCCTGTATGAGAAAATCAAATAATGTAATTCTTAACAGAAGTGCTTAAAACTTAACAGTTTGGCAATTTAAATACTGTTGAAGTTGATTTACGGTATTTCTCTTACTAGCGCCTGCAACTATACTTCTTAGTTACTACCGCCAGCAGCTTTAACAATTTTATAGTGGTTTTACGTTCTTTGGCAAATTAAGCTCTGTTTGCCATAAATTTTACTATGTTTTGACCGCCTTTGTATCAAGACCCCTGGACTATATAAAGAATTAATTTATATTTTAAACTAGCTTTTACCCGCGGGTTTCACCCCATGTCTTTATAAAAATATGAAAAGTAATTTATGTAAATATGTTATATTTTATTTCTGCTTTAATTTTACTATAGGAGAATATGGAAGGACAGTTGTATTGCTTGGGTGTTATGTAATGAAATGTAATAATTTGGCACAGTAGGTGTTTTTATTTACATTAAAATATCTCCAATAAATAATATATGTATGTAAGTAATAGCAGAAATACCAATGTTATAATATTAAAGTTTTAGATATCTAATTTCTTTGGAATAATATCTGTAATATTATTTCACAGCATGTACTTCAAAGCCTCTATTAGCATAAATGCATTTTCTAATGCAAATATCATAGATTTTATTTGCGATAAACTTTTGGGTTTTTAAGGAATTCTTGTTTATTGTCATTGAAAAAACTAAGCGAACTGTAAACTGTGTCCTGTAAATTCGAAAGGCATATCAGAAAGAATTAAAGGGGCCATGTCAATTGCGGTTCCGAATTTATGGCTGATACAAAATTCAACGCCTGTGTTATGCGCTACGCCCCCTTTTACAAACTCATTTATATAAACATACCTTACTATAAGCACCTATGTATCACAGATATGTCTGCATGCCAAATTTCAAGTTTATGTGACTTTTCAGAAGTTATGGCTGATTAAAAGTTCCACGCCTATGAGATGATCCACGCCCCCTTTTACAGACTCATTTATATCTATACACCTTACTAAAAGCACTTACCATAGATATGTCTGCTTATCAAATTTCAAGATCATGTGACTTACGGTTCCGAAGTTATAGCTGATTAAATATTTCACGCCTACGGGAGGTACCACGCCCCTTTTTCCAATTCCGCCCGTTTTTCCCATGAGTATGGAATTAATGTCATTTATCTTGACAACAAATTCCAGTACTCTACCACAAATATTTTAAGAGATATACAACGTGAAAATTTTAGTTAGTATGGGAGGTGCCACGCCCCCTTTTCCAGTACTGCCGATTTTTCCCTATGCCTATAACCTTCCCGGGGTAGAAACAAATAAGTGTGCAAGGTTTCGTGCGATTCCTTGTCGCGATTAAAAAGTTATAAGGTAATAATCAAACAGACATTCACATTTATATATATAGATTGCATTGTCATCGTGATTGGAACTATGCTGAAAATTTCATGTCTCTACCTTGTCGGGAAGTTAGTTTAAAATTGATTGGAAATTTCCGCGGGATGACCAAGTTAAATAAAAGCTTGTAAAAAGGAGAAAATTATCAGTTCGTCGGAATATTTATTTTTTATGTAACTATGGAACTTTGGATCATGTGAACCGATTTCGATTTAATAGCATAGGTGGTACCTCAAGGGTGGCCCCATACTAATTTGGATTAGCTCCGAACATTTGATCACGATTCTTGCTCAAAAAGTAGTTTTCGAATAGCAATAATGAAATCATTTCCACTTTCAGTGTTTAAAGAGTGCAAGAATTTTTTACATTTCATTTTAAAATTACTTTTAAATTGGTGTTAACTTTCAAAAATTTTAATTAGAAGTCGGTTTCTCTCTTTGAGCCAACAAGCAAACTTTATACTTAAGATCCTCTCAATTGCTTCGTTTCAGAGTGGTTTTGAAAAAACAAAATTACATATTTTTTCATTATTTAAAGACTTCATCCAAATTTCCTCATGGCTTAAATTACTTTTTTCAACTGCGCAAAAATTTTGAATGGCTAAGAATTCGCTAACAAAGGAATATCTAAGACAGCGAGATGTATTGTATGCAAAACTCTTTTACAATTTCAGATAATTTTAAAACAAAGAACTGTAAGTTGTAGGCAAAAGCCATTCAATAATTCAAATTTTGGTATTATTTATTAAACTGAAAGTTATTTTCGAGATAACTAACAACCCTCGACAAAAGTGACGTCAGCCCCTTTTTTAATTAAATTATCCTCATCTGGTATGTACGTATAGACTCGGCGATATGCCCATAAAATCGTTGCTCTTTTCATTGTATTAATTTCCTGCGCATATCAAACATTATCAGAAATATGTCAACTATAATTAAATTATTTTCTTTTTGCTTTTTAGATTACGGTTTAAGGAATTCCAGCGTTATGTAAAAACCCAAAGAAAATCCTAAAGTATTTTGTTTGTGTAAAATAATATTACACAAACAAAATACATGGGGAAAAATTACTATAAAGCGAGTACCGGTGAGAAGACCCCTATTACAAATTTGTATGCTCAGAATTTAAAATGCAGTACAAGTCAGTACAAACTTTGAAAAATCAGGACGTTAGCGTACTGATTGAAGAAATTAATAAAATCAGTACGAGAGTTCAAAAATCAGTACGTCTGGCAACCGTACACTGCCTACGGACTGTGCTAAGTTCGCCTTGTGAATTCTTGTTCTTTTTTCCACTATTTCGATTGTTAAGCCAACTACAATCAAGCGCAGGTATTCCAGTGCTATTTAAACTTTACCATGTGGTTGTTGGTTTTTGTTAATATTTCTATTGTTAGAATGTTTAACTTTTAGGTGTGCTCGTCCTTAAGTTATTTGTTTTAGTTATTTTATGGCCTTATAACCACAGTATACCAGTAGAACAGGTTTTTGTTGTTGTGGCTGTTAATTTGGTCCCCATAAAGGACTTGAGGGAGCAACTGTTTTGCCGCATTCAGGGTGCTGTGCAGCAAAATAACGTGGTGAAAAACTTTAACATCGGTTAAATGGCGAGAGCAATATTGTTATGTGCTTTATAAGTAAAAATGAACGTAATAAAATTTTTTGTACTTCAATACAACTAACTAGCGCTATTTTTACAATTCGAAGTGATCTTAAAAATATTTGTAATGAAATATGTACTTTATGCGTTCAATGGAAACTATGTTTTATGAAAAAATATATTCCGATTTTTTTCAAATACCTGGTGTAAAATGTTTTATATATGGGTAATTTTAATAATAATAGTTATTACTTTCGTCTACATTGCTTTTAATGTATGTTTTCACGAGTTGTTGCAGTTTTCTTCAATTGTCTCTGGCAGACTATACACTGTAAAACTAAATAATTTCACAATTTCTACCCTACTATAGGTTTATATTTTAATACAAAGTAATCAATTACTGAAAAATATATATACTCCGATCAAACTATAGTACTGAATGCTTGTCAAACAATTAATTAAATCAAATGAACGCACTCGGAGCGAGTTTTGGAACACGAAAAAAATATTATGCTTATTAAGACTAAATAATTTCTAACTTTCTACCATATTATACGTTTATATTTTAATGTAGTATGATTAATTACTGAAGAATATATAAGTTCTGATCAAACTTCACTACTGAATGCTTGACAAACAATATTCAAATAAAAACCTTAAAAGTGAACGCGCTTAGGGCGAATTTTTGAACATGGTGTAAAATATTATGAATATTAAGACTAAATAATTTCTCACCTATTATAAGCTTATGTTTTGAAATAATATGATTTATTACTGAAGAATATTTTAACTCCGATCAAACTAAAGTAATAAATGCTTGACAAACAACTATTTAAATCAGTAGATCAACAGTGAACGCGCTCGGAGCGAACTTTTGAACACTTCCTAAACTATTTACAGAAGCAGCAAATGCAACTCTGGGATGTAGCTGAATATCAAATAATTAGGCAAATTTGTGCGCGCATAGTGTTTTTTCCGCAAAATTTTCGTAGTTTTCGTAAAATATTGAGTTTTGTTGAATAATATATGTATATATAAATCTTGCATTAGCGAAATATTGACTTTCTTTTTAAATAAGATTTAGACATTTTGTATTTGCAATACACGTGAGTCGTGTGCTAGCAGAATTTTACAAATATCGGCCTCGTGGAGATTTGGAAGTTTCTGGCCAAACAACAAACAACCAACAAGTAAGTACAATATTTAAATTTATTATTGCGTTTACTTTTTTAATTGTTGTGTATTTACATACATATGAACGTATTTGCAGAAAAAATGCCGAAAAGAAGTAAGCTCCCTCTACAAGTTACCTTTGGCTTCGGATGTATTAAGGTATGATGTTTATTTAATTTTATTTGTTTATTAAAATTAGTTAAACTGAATGTTGGATAAGCGATAGCCATCGTCTGGATTTAGTTTTTGTACTTTAAAGAGATATAGGGTACTCTCGCATTTACTTGTACATTTGTTATGTTAAAATCCAGGCAGACGGACTAGTCTTGCAGTTATATCGCTTATCCAGTTATTAAAGTTTCATTTACTTTCATTGTAGTATGTATATGGTATAGCAAATAGATAGCTAAGATGGTACGTGCTGTTAATTCCTCTTTGTATCTAATTAACTTTAATTAGTATGCGTGGAGTTAAATTTAGTGTAAAAGCAGCAAAATATATTATTATGTACTTCGGTTTTCAGCTGCTTACTAGTAATAAGTCGTGGATTTAGGTTTTTTTTTAAATTACAAGATATTTTCATACACATATGTATGTATGCATGTACTTAGGTTTTCAGCTACCTTCTAGTAATAAGGCTTATGGCCTTATTCATAAAAAATAAAGTAGGTTTAAAGAGTTTTATAAATTGACGTTTTCATATATTTTTCAATTTATAAACCTATTTTAAAGAAACTTAATTTTTTATGAATAATGCCATTAGACGTTAAACAGAAAATTACATAACTAACTACAATCAGTAAGAGAATAAAAATAATTATGTACTAATAATAGTTAACTAAACTAATGTTACCAAGGTTAAGAATGTATTCAATAAAGTGTTAAAACATTAATATACTTTAACGAGTATCAGAACGTTGGCAACAACGATTTATAAAAGCAAAGGTTGGTAAAGAATTTTTTTAGTTTTTATCACATTTTTATTTAAATCATAGTTTGGTTATTTAAATCATAATTTTTTTTATTTAAATTATCATGTTTTTATTTAAATAATCGTTTTTTTTTCAAATCATCATTTTTTTCTTAGCTTTTTGCTGAATTTCCACTAGCCATTAGTTGCCGAAAATTGTAGGGACAAAGTTGAAATAGTAGTAATTAAATTAATTTCCACGTGGCATTTTTAAATGTGGAAATTCCACATTAGAGTTTGTATGCGTGCCAGAAGCATTTTTCTCCGAAATATCGGAATNGCTTGGAATGGATGAGGCTCCTTGGAGTGGACGTTAACACAGAGGCCAAGGAGCTGTATGCGTGCCAGAAGCATTTTTCTCCGAAATATCGGAATGTCAGAAAACTATCAAAAGGGGCTATCCCCGATATGAATTTGCGCGCACCCACAGTAGGATTAGTGTTAGAAAGCTTGTCCCAATCAGATATAAGTGAACAAGTCACCCCAGCAGTTTTTTCAACCCGAATGGGCCGAATGGGAGAAGAGGAGGCTCTTCAACACACTTTTCGTGAACATNGCTTGGAATGGATGAGGCTCCTTGGAGTGGACGTTAACACAGAGGCCAAGGAGCTGTATGCGTGCCAGAAGCATTTTTCTCCGAAATATCGGAATGTCAGAAAACTATCAAAAGGGGCTATCCCCGATATGAATTTGCGCGCACCCACAGTAGGATTAGTGTTAGAAAGCTTGTCCCAATCAGATATAAGTGAACAAGTCACCCCAGTAGTTTTTTCAACCCGAATGGGAGAAGAGGAGGCTCTTCAACACACTTTTCGTGAACATCCAACTTGTTCTTCTTTAGGAAATTCAACGTTTGGGGTAGTTAGCCAAGGGACACAGGCAGAGGCACATCTTAGCGAAGAGTCTCCTAGGAAGCACAAATATAAGGAAGAGATAGACGTCTTAAAACAAAGGCTAGTTGAAAAGGAAGTACAAATTTCAAATTTGATGACCCAAAGTTTGCCTGTTCAGCGGCAGGATAACAGGCAAATTGAAGCTTTATGCAGCAAAATTCCCCCACATCTCGCGGTATGTGTGAGAAATTGCATGAAGAATGATGGCCGGCCACCTTCTGGTCGACGCTTCGATAGAAGTTTAAAAACAATAGTTCTAGGAGTTAGGTTTACGTCACCTTTAGCGGAGAGGTACTTAAGACCCCTTTTTCACTGGCCTTCCCCAACAACACTTTCCACGTTCGTTAAAGGTTGGCCTAGGCTCCCTGGCTGTTCCACTAGCAGCATTCGATCTCTGGAGTTGCGAAGCCGAGGTTTCACTCGTGAACAAAAGTACATTTCGATATGCTGTGATGAAATGTCTTTAAAGACGCACTTAAAATATGACAAGAGTAGAGATTTTATAACAGGATTAGAAGATTATGGCGATGAGAATCGCACGTCGAGAGTAGCGAATAGTGTTTTATGTATTATGGCTCAAGGCATAGGCGGAGCCCCTTGGTCACAGCACGTTGCTTATTTTTTCGTGCACGGCTCGTGCAAGGGTGATGTGATAAGGAAATATGTGTTTGAGGTTATAGTTCAACTCCAGGGCATTGGTCTTCATACCTGCCAATTCGTCTGTGATCAAGAATCAAATTTTGTTAATTTCGCTCGTCTTGTAGGGGTTGCAGAAGATAGGCCATACTTCGAAGTTAACGGTGAGAAAGTTCAATTTTTCTTTGACTCCCCCATCTGCTAAAGAGTACGCGGAACTGTATGTTAATTTCCGTTCAATTGGCAGATATTGTCCATTTCTATCAGCAGGATACCCATCGCGGTATACGATGTGCGCCTAAGTTGACTACGGCACATCTTAAGCCAACATCCTTTGAAATGTTGAATGAGTGTTCGTTTAGCTGCTCAAGTACTGAGCAATACGGTCGCTAGTGCAATGCTTTCTCTGTATAGTACTGGGAATCTAAATACGTCTAAATTTCCAAGCTTTTTAAATACTGCAGAATTTGCACTTTTTTCGACCAACTCTTTAATATTTTCAATAATAATGGGATTAGAGCCCTCCGTAAATTTGGTCAACCCTTATATATACTCTTTGGTCGAGATATCACAAACAAGTTTTCCTTTATTAAAGGCTGGCTTCTTAACATCCAAAGTTTGCGATGCTTGTGGCTTATACTATCAAACCATGAATTCGAGTATATAAGAACCAGAAGACTCTGCCAGGACGAAATAGAACATTATTTTGGTCAAATTAGAAGGGGCGGTGGATTAAATCCAAGAACAACTCCGTGCATGTTCTCAGATCTTTTCAGGCAATCCTGGGGCCTAAGACACGTTAATTTTGTTACAAGCGGTAATTGCGAACCTCTGCCTAGCGCCGAATGGGAAGTTTTTTCGTTTCGCACCCTTGAAAGGGTGTGTAATGATCCTCTGGTTCAAGACTCTTCCTGGCAAACCTTTAAAAGTTTACCCAGACCTAACAGATATCACGATATAGGAAACGGTATAGATTTTGATGTCGTTGAAAGCGACTTTCTGCAAAGGAACTCTTTTGCATATTTTTGCGGATATATTTATTTTGAATATTATAAGTTACATACTTGTTTGGAGCCATTACCCCGATTTGAGGAAGGAGAAATTCCGGAAGAAGCATTTACTTTTACAAAAGAAAAGGAATATGACAATTTAAATCGTGTAAAAGCTCCTTCTGGATTCATCGAGTTTCTTGCAAAACTTGATGAATCGTTAAACGAAAACTTCGATTCTTGTTGCCATCTAATTGGGTTTTCAAAAGCTTTATTTGAAAAAATGAGTGCTATAGAACCATATTATCAGATAATGTTAATTTAATGAGAAGGAGCAAATGTTAATTTTAAATTTTTTTAGTACTACTAAATTCTGAAAGGTTTGAGATGCGGGAGTTCACCAAACTAAATATAAGATCACCACATAATTTTTTTACCACAGCAAGGGATGAAATTATTCACCTTTTTGCACTTCCTTTTAGGATATACCGTTAGACTAAAAATGAGAATTGAGGAATGCCAAACTAGTTTATAATAAAATAAAAATCAGAAGAAAAAACCAAAAAACAAAAATTTTAAATTCAAAAATCAAAAAAGAAAGAATATGTAGTTCGTTTTGTCAAAAGTACTAATTTACTAATTCAAGAAATGTAGCGTTTTCATAAATTGTATGTAATTAATTCTAACGTAAAAAGCCCAAAACTTAATTAAAATACATAATTGCAACTTAGCACAGTAAGAACAGGATAGTGAAAATTAGTATAGTATTATTATTAGTAGTATAGTTCTGTATTAGGAATTAGATTAAAAATTAGATTAGATTAGAGTAAAAGTTAGTATTGTATTATTGTTAATAGTGTAGTTCGGTATTTGTATTGTAGATGCACGTATTAGTATGTAGTTAGTAACTATGGACAAGAGCCAAGTTTTTTTTAAATTATTGACATACGATTTCAATTAGATGGATTGAGTCGTGTGGTTTGAAAAACTGGTGAAAATTTCGTGTCAAACCAAAATGATCATCAATATCAATTGATTAGATCGTGTGAGAATTTGTCTTAAGGCGGAACCCAGGCATATTCGTAATTCTTGTTTCCTTCCTATTTTTGCCTTTTTATTAATTTTATTGCTTTTTATTTTCATAAAATGTATTTTTATATAATTTAAGGATTTTTTTTATCATCCAGGTTTTTATCTTTCCATTACAGCTTTTTTTCTTTTTAAAAATTCAGATTTTATTTTTAATTTTTTTTTTATTTCAGGATTTTTTAAATCCCATAATTAAGGTTTTTTATACATTTTTTCCTGTTCTTTTTATGTAATTTCAAATTTTTAAAATGGTTTATTTGCACTTTCTCATATCATTATAATGAGTTCAATTCTTTTTATTATGTTCATAACATACTTATGATTAAATAAAGGTATATCAATAAAAAATATTTTATAAAAGCAAACAGGATTTTTGATAAAATTTAGATAGGTTTTGGTAGGTTTTTCAGGTCAATTTCGTGTGTTCGTATAAGCAAAAATTACAAGTACGCACATATATCCTTTGGTACGTAGATGTAGATATGTCAACGAAAAAATATTTGAATTCATACATGCATTTTGAAACGTACATCTAGCTTGTAAGATGCCTATCATTCAAGATGTGCTGTGGCATAGTTGGTAGAGGTGAAGCGATGATGATGCTTTACCGATACGGTATGGGTTCGAGTCCGGCTAGATGCGGTGATTTTTTAATATATTTATAAAATGAAATAAAATAATAATTTGTGATCAAAATTGAATTTTTGGCTTTTCTGTGGATTGTGCAATAGTTGAAGAAGATGAAGTATTCTGCACAAGGCGGGGGAAACGAAAGTGAAGGGATTCTGCGCACTTGTAGGCATTGTTGCCCGTTTTCTGTAATGCTNCGCACTTGTCGGCATTGTTGCCCGTTTTCTGTAATGCTCAGGAAAAAATATTTTGTTTAGACAACTGAAGTGAGCAAAGGGAAGGGGGATTTTGTACATTGTTGAGACTTTTCCGATCGGCGCGGTGGTTGACAAAATTTGAGATGTTTAGATTTTGTCAAGGCCGCGACGAAAATGAACTTGCGGACGGCATATGTTCGTAGCGGGGCAATTGTGCGAGGTGCGCNCGCGACGAAAATGAACTTGCGGACGGCATATGTTCGTAGCGGGGCAAGTGTGCGAGGTGCGCGCGAGTTTATGAATGGAAGTTTTTGCTTTTATGAATGAATTTCTTGCTCGTTAGAAGCGGGAGTTCGGGTAAAAGTAAACGTGGCGTCTGTAGGTTCCTAGTTGTAGTATTTTTATGTTTGTATGTGCAGAAGTATTTCGTTTTGATGTTTGTAGATTTTTGTTTAGTGATTAGAAGTTATTAATTATTTATGATTATGTGCATTTGCATACAGATGCACGCATGCACGTTGTTAATATGTACATACATAGGTACTTATGCATGGGTGTATGTATGTATGTATACATTTTTATTTTTCAATCATATGTATTTTATTCAACAATTTTTATTGAGCTCGAGGCCGTTTTTTAATGAAAACTTATTGTGGAAAAGCAACAATACTTTCAAAAAATGGTAGAAGTGACAGCTATTTCGGAAATCACCACATTTCCTCAGGCCTCGAGCTCAATAAAAATTATTGAATATAATTGTAATAAGGCCATAAAATAACAAAAACAAACATGTATTTTAATTTTGAATTTTATTTGTTCATATTTACCTGTCAAAATATCTGCTACTTATATATTTTTTTCTATTTTTAAATAAAACATAATATATCAGCAATTATTCAGCTTTATAATTAATCAGTTTTCTGATTAATAAAATTAATTAGATTCTGATTAATAACATATAAATAATCGATAAATTTTTAACATTGATTAATCCAAAATTATTATTCTTTGATGAATTAAATAATAATTTTTCCATTAATCAGCTTTTTCTTTCAATTGATTTACTGCACTTGCCTACATATTACATATATGTTATGGGCGATTCCACCGTCACGGATGCGACATTTGTACAGAAAAAATCTTCTTTCTTGTTTAAATTTAAGCATAAAGTACCCAACAATTCTACATTTTGATAAAGCTGCACCTAATCAACTATTGTACGAGTTATTACAAAATACGAAAAAAAATCCAGCTTACTTTTATATGAAAAAAATCTGAGTCATTTCTTCTGTCACGGGTGGGGCAAAAAAAGGAACCTGCTTTTTGGAGCAGATATATTTTACGGAAACTCTGCGAATTTGTTTCACTTTTCTGTGTGAACTTGATGCCTTTATAATAAAACAAATAACCACGAATACAAACAAATCAAAAACTAAAACAAAAATTATTGCTTTATTATAAAAAAACAATCCGAAATTCCTCTGTCACGGGTGGGGCAACGTTTGTCACAAGTACGTACACACACGTACACACGTACGAATTTTTATATGAAAAGGAGCCTTTAGTGTGGTCCATATATAATATAGATTAAGCACTCGCTTAATTTAATATTTTAGACAATTTTACAAAAAGCAGATGATTCTACTATATATTTTTTTTTTACCAAACACTTGAATTATGAATCACAAATTATTTGACAGTACTTTCCACTAGAGCTGGAAAACTATCGACGGTCGTGGCCTAAACTATCGAAAATGCCGACACTATCGATAGTAATGTCTCGAAATTTTTTAATGCTTGTGTAATTTTAAGTTTTGTGTATACTTTCAATGTAAAATTTTTTAATTTGTTTTCATAATAGCGGATATTTTTATTTGTTTTTTTGTTAATTTTTTTACAAACTTTAACATTTTGTCAAGTTCCAAAAATCATTTTATTTCGCCTAAATTTCTACATAAATAATATGTACATATTTTTATTTGGTACCTTTTACTTTGTTGCAAAGAAAAATACTAATTACATGTGCAGGTATAAATATTTTCATTGAATGATGGATTTGCATATGCAAACATACTTATACACGCATTTATGTACATATCCCTAGCTTAGATTGAAAAGTTGCTAAGTCCACTTTTTATGAAAACTCATATTTTGATACAGGAGACTAGAGAAGTTAAAAATGTATTGTGTCGAAAAGGATAAAGGTATTTCGTACTATTTATTCTCGTTTAAATTCAATGAAAGGAAAATTGTCTAATTCCAAAAGAAGCACCGAAAATCCGATAAGGCCAAAGTACATAGCTTGAAATCTTTGAATAAAGTTGGAATCCCTATATGGAGTTTCGCTTTCCTTTAAGCAACCAAAATGTTGTATTCAAAGTTTTGCGAAATGCTTGAAGAAAATTTCTACTATACAAATTTTTTTTGTTTCCTCTCCTGTAACATTTTTAAAATAGGACTTAGCAACTTTTCACTCTAAGCTAGCGATATATGTTTTAATAAACAACAAAAAAAAAATTAATAAATAAAAATATACCACCCTTCCACTGGTTTTTGAATCAGTGCAAAAAAATTGGAAAAAAGCAAGCTACATTTTTGCAGCATGCACCACAGTACTCATAAGCTGACGGCGTAAATTTGCAAATATGTATCACCAACGGCAGCTAATTTATATAAATTTGCTACAAATTTCTCACTTCACCATAGAATATGGTAGTTAAAATTGGTGTGGCGAACTCCTTGATCTCAGTGGTGAACTCCCGCATCTCAGATATTCTAATTAGTACTCGAAAAAATGTTACTTAACATTTGCGCCTTCTCATTAAATTAACATTCTCTGTCCTCATCAGACTTCTTTTTTCTAGACTTCAGCAGGGATCGAACCTGCGAATTCGATGTTCAAAGTCAGAAGCGTTAACCACTGAGCTATGTACATCCCGTAAACTCTTGTTGCTAATTCATTTTCCTTATTCAACCAACTACTATCAAGTGCAGCTGATTTGCCGCTATTTAAACTCGACAGCGTGGTTGTTGTTGTCAATTCTACACATACATTTGCTTATTTGCTNTTGACAACAACAACCACGCTGTCGAGTTTAAATAGCGGCAAATCAGCTGCACTTGATAGTAGTTGGTTGAATAAGGAAAATGAATTAGCAACAAGAGTTTACGGGATGTACATAGCTCAGTGGTTAACGCTTCTGACTTTGAACATCGAATACGCAGGTTCGATCCCTGCTGAAGTCTAGAAAAAAGAAGTCTGTTGAGGAGATGTGGTGATCTCCGAAATATAGCTATAACTTATACCGCTTAGACTTTGTTGCTTTTTCAATTTTTCCTAATAAACAATCGTGGTACAAAGCTCAATTAAAATATTAAATATAGTGTTTATGGTTATGTTAATGCAAAAATTTATAACAATTTGTATATCCAATGTAGGGATTATGCTGTTCGTGTGATTTCCAACCTCTTACGGTCTGGCGTTAACCTACCAACTTGCCACAAGCAATGTATCACATAGATGCACATTGGTCAATTACGTTTGACAATTATTGGAGAGTCCACTTGTCGTTTGTTAGTGTTTCTGGGCGATTGGTGAACACATTTCGTTATGCTGATTGTGCACTTAGAGGACCGCTTCCCAAATTTTCTGGACGATTGGGGATTTGAAAGCCTTATACAAGGAATCAAAAAAGAGGTGAGTACTGTTCGTACTTTGGCTTATTCTGAGTTTCGCCCGAAAAAACTTTCATTCAGCCTTATGCGGAGTTTAATAAAATTTAACAAGAAATCCATTATATGTGATACCGAAATTGCATATCACCAAACAACTAAAATACCGTCATAGCTCAAAAGACGAGAATTATCGGGAGACGCGTTTAATGCGCTTATAAAAAGATATATTACTCATCTGTTTATTTTTTCTTCAGATTTTACGAGGACAAGGAATTCAAGAGACGTGTCTACAATTGCATTGTACTGCTGCAAGGCAGCGACCCTAATCCAACTAAATCATGGACTCAAATATGTGATGTATCCAGTGAAGAGTTCCATAAGTGTTCGCTTTTTCGTAGATTTTATGAAAACCCGAACTACTATGGATTCGCATTTGCTAAATTTCTTGCACCAGCCAACTTTTGACTCAACTTATCTCCTCTAAAATTGCCTGTAAAATCGTCTAATGTAAACACCGCATCAACAACAAAAATGCACAATAAAAACGTTTACTTATTTGAATAAATAAGAGTGCCAATGTAATTAATAAGTAGTGTGAAGATGTAACCCGGGTATTTAGTATAGTAAAGATATGTTTATTTAAAAATTATATGATACAGAGTTTTGTGTATGTAATTTAATTGTCCGGCTGTTCACTCGACCCTCTTCGCTCGCTTCCCAGTCCTCACTTGACACTACTTTATTTGTACGCTGTGTGCCTTCAGTATGAAAAAATGTTAGTTCATCAAATATGTATCGCCGTTTTTGAGAAGATGCGCTGCTGGACTGCGGTTGATTTTCACCTGCAAATTGAACACAGAAATTATAAGCAATGTGAATAAGTAGAATATAAGAAATTATTTAAACAATTTTAATCATTTTTGAACGCACTTTCTACCCCACCGTCGAGGTATGCGTTTAGGCGCGTTACCGATTTTTTAAAGGTGTTCGGTTCCCCAGGATGCATATCTTCACCATCATAACTTATAATAAAAAAGTTTAAGGCATGCAATAAAAGAATACAAAAAAACCAAAAAATGTTCTTAAAACTATTAAACATAAAAAATTGCACGAATAAAATTCATAATTTTAAATAAAATAAAATATCGCAATTGTTTTTATATGTACATATTTACAAAATGCGCCCACAGTAACTCCTAAACCTTAAAGTGATTAATAAAAAAAAATAAAGAATAACAAAAATCCAGAGAAATGTGAACAAGTATGTCGAGAAAATCTGTAAAGAGTAGCGAAACTGTATCTCAATAATAACAAGTAATTTTAAATGTTAAAAAATGAGTGCGCATTATACTAAAAAAACTTCCAACTGAAGAAGATGAAATTCCGGAGTCGAGGAATTCATATNTTCGAGCTCAATAAAAATTGTTGAATAAAATACATATGATTGAAAAATAAAAATGTATACATACATACATACGCCCATGCATAAGTACCTATGTATGTACGTATTAACAACGCNATACACAGAAATTTAGTATGCTTAAAATCAGGTGTACATGCCTCTTTATTGAAAATTTTTAAAGAAAAATATGTTCTGATTCTAATGAACAGCAACAGTTACTGCAGCNCTTTTACCCGAACTCCCGCTTCTAACGAGCAAGAAATTCATTCATAAAAGCAAAAACTTCCATTCATAAACTCGCGCGCACCTCGCACACTTGCCCCGCTACAAACATATGCCGTCCGCAAGTTCATTTTCGTCGCGGCCTTGACAAAATCTAAACATCTCAAATTTTGTCAACCACCGCGCCGATCGGAAAAGTCTCAACAATGTACAAAATCCCCCTTCCCTTTGCTCACTTCAGTTGTCTAAACAAAATATTTTTTTCTGAGCATTACAGAAAACGGGCAACAATGCCGACAAGTGCGCAGAATCCCTTCACTTTCGTTTCCCCCGCCTTGTCCAGAATTCTTCATCTTCTTCAACTATTGCACAATCCANCTCAACAATGTACAAAATCCCCCTTCCCTTTGCTCACTTCAGTTGTCTAAACAAAATATTTTTTTCTGAGCATTACAGAAAACGGGCAACAATGCCGACAAGTGCGCAGAATCCCTTCACTTTCGTTTCCCCCGCCTTGTCCAGAATTCTTCATCTTCTTCAACTATTGCACAATCCACAGAAAAGCCAAAAAATCAATTTTGATCACAAATTATTATTTTATTTCATTTTTTATAAATATATAAAAAATCACCGCATCTAGCCGGACTCGAACCCATACCGTATCGGTAAAGCATCATCATCGCTTCACCTCTACCAACTATGCCACAGCACATCTTGAATGATAGGCATCTTACAAGCTAGATGTACGTTTCAAAATGCATGTATGAATTCAAATATTTTTTCGTTGACATATCTACATCTACGTACCAAAGGATATATGTGCGTACTTGTAATTTTTGCTTATACGAACACACGAAATTGACCTGAAAAACCTACCAAAACCTATCTAAATTTTATCAAAAATCCTGTTTGCTTTTATAAAATATTTTTTATTGATATACCTTTATTTAATCATAAGTATGTTATGAACATAATAAAAAGAATTGAACTCATTATAATGATATGAGAAAGTGCAAATAAACCATTTTAAAAATTTGAAATTACATAAAAAGAACAGGAAAAAATGTATAAAAAACCTTAATTATGGGATTTAAAAAATCCTGAAATAAAAAAAAAATTAAAAATAAAATCTGACTTTTTAAAAAGATAAATACCTGGATGATAAAAAAAAAATCCTTAAATTATATAAAAATAAATTTTATGAAAATAAAAAGCAATAAAACTAATAAAAAGGCAAAAATAGGAAGGAAACAAGAATTACGAATATGCCTGGGTTCCGCCTTAAGACAAATTCTCACACGATCTAATCAATTGATATTGATGATCATTTTGGTTTGACACGAAATTTTCACCAGTTTTTCAAACCACACGACTCAATCCATCTAATTGAAATCGTATGTCAATAATTTAAAAAAAACTTGGCTCTTGTCCATAGTTACTAACTACATACTAATACGTGCATCTACAATACAAATACCGAACTACACTATTAACAATAATACAATACTAACTTTTACTCTAATCTAATCTAATTTTTAATCTAATTCCTAATACAGAACTATACTACTAATAATAATACTATACTAATTTTCACTATCCTGTTCTTCTTAAGTTACAATTATGTATTTTAATTAAGTTTTGGGCTTTTTACGATAGAATTAATTACATACAATTTATGAAAACGCTACATTTCTTGAATTAGTAAATTAGTACTTTTGACAAATTTACATACTAATGAACTATACTAACTACAGAAAAAACGAACACATATTCTTTCTTTTTTGATTTTTGAATTTAAAATTTTTGTTTTTTGGTTTTTTCTTCTGATTTTTATTTTATTATAAACTAGTTTGGCATTCCTCAATTCTTATTTTTAGTCTAACGGTATATCCTAAAAGGAAGTGCAAAAAAGTGAATAATTTCATCTCTTTCTGTGGTAAAAAAATGATGTGGTGATGTTATATTTAGTTTGGTGAACTCCCGCATCTCAAACCTTTCAGAATTTAGTAGTACTAAAAAAATTTTAAATTAACATTTGCTCCTTCTCATTAAATTAACATTCTCTGCTGAAATGACTCGCTTATATATACACGAGATTTGGAAGTTTTTATCCAGACGCCCAATCGACATGTTTGAGATATCATTGGAAAGGCCTTGCGGAGTGTGTCCAGAAATGTATTCAAGCTTTATAATCGATTAACCGTATTCTTAAAAATTTGGCTAAAGTGTTGCGAAACAAGAAAGTTTTTTTGCTTTGCCGTTTTAGGGGGGCATGTGGGTACACCCAACATATTTAGTGTTATTCTATAGGCCAATACCTTTCGAACGATACCTTATATATTACGCTCCAGCTACTAGTTGAAAAGATATAGGGTAAATGTGTTTTGGTTCGTGTCTCCGCTACGAGATGCTTTGGTATGTATGTGGCGTCTGTACGTACCTTCATTTAATTTTTTTCTAACTTTCAGGAATTAAAGTACAAAAAAAACTAAGAAGGTTTTGTTCCAGGATGTTTTGATTCGTATGCCTTTGTGGGCGTGCCGACTGGAAATGGGCACTACAGAGGATTCTGTGCGATGTCAGGATGGTGCTCAGCTAAGATAAGTAATCAGTGCTATGTGCTAAACTTCTTAATAGCTTAGTCATATGGAAATGGTTTTTGATCGTGGGTTGGAGGTCTGAAGGGGCTGGATCAAGGCGTCACGGGCACCGTACCGAGGATCGGCCAGGCTGGGGGCCACTAAATAGTCAAGTCGCGAACGGAGCCCTCTGGGAGACGGCCACACCCAGGATGAAAGTAGGCCTTACCTGGGCATCGCGCATCTCTGCCCGGGTGGATGACCCCTTTTCTCCGCAGCCCGTTGGAACAAATATGGACAAAAATCAAAAAACAACAAAAGCAAAAACAGCAACAACAACAACAAAAACAAACAAGGCATCTGAAGGGTCTCGGCCCACTAAAGAAGGGGTTCAAGCGATGCAGAGTACCTCCACCAGCCATAGTGCGGTGACAAACAGTGGGAAACCAAGGCCAATGGTGAAACCGGGCCAAGCTGTTGCAAAAAAGGAGGAAAGCGGCGGTGGGGATGCTCAAAGGAGTCCACCGCGGGAAACTCCTGGCACCAGTGAATGCCAAANTAATAAATGCGGCGGTGGGGATACTCAAAGGGGTCCACGCCGGGGAAACTCCTGGCACCAGTGGATGCTAACCTGGCATGCAGATTGCAGCCGGGGATAAGGCTGAATCTGGGGCGCAGGCCCCGGGCGGTCCTCCCACGAAACCCACGGCCTTCACTAGGTCTGACCAAATAAAACGGGCTATCGGCAGAAGAAGCTGGCTGCACGAATTTTGCTAAGGTTCGCCACAACGCCTGACCTGAGCAGCTAGACGAATGTGAAGCATGTGAAATAGATCCACACTGAAACAGTTTGGGCAAAGGCAGTCCTCCCGATTACCGCAAGCCGGAG
Source organism: Rhagoletis zephyria (assembly GCF_001687245.7). Lineage (NCBI taxonomy): Eukaryota > Metazoa > Arthropoda > Insecta > Diptera > Tephritidae > Rhagoletis > Rhagoletis zephyria. The sequence continues at coordinate 113,021 of NW_016158631.1, forward strand.
GCGTCCTCTAGTACGCGCAATAGGTCAATTGCCCCTGATCTCCCAATAATGCTAAAAA
>NW_016158631.1:113204-119365 GCF_001687245.7 Rhagoletis zephyria
AGAGGCCAGAACCAGCTACAGCGGGCTATCGACAGAAGAAGATGGCTGCACGAATCCTGCAAAGGTTCACCACTACGCCTGACCTGTGTAGCAAGGCGAAGGCAGAGCATGTGAAGGAGATCCCCACAGAAATCGATTGTTCAAAGGCAGTCCTGCCCGATTACCGGCAAGCCGGAGGAGAGACAGCCGCAGGCGCCCTCCAGTAAGCGCAATAGATCGGGGGGAAATACGCCCAACAATGCAAAGAGGGTCAAAACGCAGGGGCCTTCTTTTGCTGAAGTAGCCAAGGAGCAGATCCTGCTTGGCGTCATTGACGAGAGCGATTAAGACAGCCTAACCCTAAGGCAGCAATGGAAGTGGGTTAAGGCCGCGATGGCCGACATTGATATCACCATCATGTTGGAGAATCCGGGACCTCCGCCAACCTGCAAGGGAGCGGCGTGGTTCCAAAATAACATCCGGGTTATAGCATGCGAGGATGCTAGGTCAGCGGATATATATAAGAAGACAGTCGCAGGCATTATAGAAGTGTACCCTGGTGCAAAGCTCAGGTCGGTCTACTTCAAGGACCTACCGGTGCGACCGAGAGCGAGAGCATGGTTGCCTTGCAAGCCAGCGGAACCCGAAAGGATCCTGCTTACCATAAGGCTCTACAACCCGGAGCTACCTACCGAAAATTGGAAGGTGGTAAAAATCAATGAAATCGGTNGATGGCATTGCCCCCATACAGCTGCAGCAAACATTTCAACTAAGCTCAGCGTGGCTACACGCTATAACTAAGGGTGTATTAGCTCTTAATCATATCCCTAGAAAGTGGAGGGAGTCAAGAGTGGTATTCATCCCCAAGGCAATGAAGGTGTCCCACAACAACCCAAAGGATTTCAGGCCCATCACCTTGTCGTCATTTCAATTGAAGGTTATGGAGAGACTGGTGGAGGTCCGTATCAGAGAGTCGGTTGGTGATGGACTCTCTACCACACAACATGCTTATACGAAAGGTAGATCTACAGAAACGGCGCTACATGAAATAGTGTCGCATATAGAAAGATCACTAGACATCAAAGAATATACGCTAACAGCCTTCCTGGATATAGAGGGCGCCTTTAACAACATCATGCCGGGCGCGATAACGGCAGCACTGACGGGCCTGGGCATCGACTCGCGCTTGGTTGCGCTCGTAAACTAAATGCAGAGATGCAGGGTGGTTCGGGCGGAGCTGGAGGGAGTATCGTTGACCAGGATCGTAGAGAGGGGCACCCTGGAAGGGGGAGTCCTATCCCCTCTATTATGGGTCGCAGCGGTAAACTCACTGCTGTGTGGCATGGAGGGGGGTGGCTGTAAGATTATTGCGTATGCGGATGATCATGCGCTAACAGTAAGTGGGAAATTTCCACAGACCTTATGTGACGTTATGCAGGTAAAACTGAAGGAAGTCGAGAGTTGGACAAAAAATAACGGGTTAGGGGTAAACCCAAACAAAACAGAACTTGTACTATTCACGAGAAGGTACAAAATCCCCCCATTGATAACACCAAGGCTGGCACAGACCAAACTAAAATTAAGCGATTCTGCTAAATACGTGGGGATAGTCCTAGATAGAAAATTAAGCTGGACTCAAAACACCGAAGAGCGGGTGCGGAAGGCCACGGTTGCCCTATACAGCTACAGGAGAGCAATCGGCCAAAAATTGGGTTTAACCCCGAAGCTAGTACACTGGATATACACCGCCGTGGTGAGGCCCATACTTCTGTACGGGGTAGTGGTATGGTGGCCAGTGCTGGAGAACAAAGTAAACAGTAATAAATTACAAATGTGGAGAGAACGGCCCTGATCTGCATTAGTGGTGCCCTCCGCAGAACACCTACTATGGCATTGAATACGATCCTTAACATCATACCTATAGATATTATAGGACGACAATACGCTGCGTTTGCAGCCCTAAGACTACAGGAGCTTAAAGCTGGAAAGTGGCTCGTTGTTGTCACACGGCATTTCTGAGAAACCGACAACTACCGAGTACAACGGACTATTGTGTACCAAGGCTCACCTTCACTAAAGGTTATAGCGTAACGCTACCTAGCAGAGAATCATGGCTCGAAGGAGTTCCGGGTTGCCATAGTTGCCATAAGATTCTACACGGACGGCTCCAAACTAGAAAATAGGGTAGGAGGAGGCATCTAGAAGTTGGGAATAAAAAGATCATTCCGACTACCTGACCATTGTAGTGTCAAGCCGAATTGTCAGCCATACAAGAAGCCGTTGACGGCCTGAAACTAGCTGTTATCGCCACTGCGGAAATATATATATACTCAGACAGTCAGGCGGCCCTTATGGCGCTTGACTCTGTCACAATAAATTCGGAAACAGTTGCCAACTGCCGCAAACCACTTAATGTGATGGCAGAGCAGTTCGCTTTGCACCTGGTATGGGTACCGGGGCACAGTGACATACCAGGAAATGAGGAGGCGGACGAGCTTGCAAGGGCGGGTACTTCCTCTCCACATTCACCAGCCTGGAAGAGGATGGGTATGCCACTCGCTTCCTGCAAGCCCTTACTAAGGGAGAACTTCCTTGAAGAAGCGGCCTCCAGATGGGATCGCACTGAAAACTGTAATACAACGAAGCTTACATGGCCAAAATGGGAGATCGAGAGAAATTCTTACTCTCAATAAAGGCGATATGTCACTGGCCATTGGTCTGCTCACAGGACATATCCTGATAGGAAGGCACGCAGAACGCCTCGGGGCTAGTCACAACGACTACTGCAGGAGCTGCCACGACGAAGAAGAGCCTGAATCAATAAGGCACTTACTCTGCGATTGCCCAGCACTAGGCAGAAATTCCTAGGTATAGGTCTTCTAGACGATCTAAGCGACTCCACGAACGGGTTTAAGGAGTAGGAGTTTTTGGATCCATGTGGTATCACAATGGGCCCTGATCGGGCCTAAGTGTGCTGGCGCCGTCTGGGCCTAGCAGCCACTTCAACCTAACCTAACCTAAGATATAAAAGGTGGAGAAGCTCTGCCAAACACTAACATTTAAGCGCCAATCTATTATTATTATAAGATATAAAAATAACATACTCAGTTCCCCGAAAAAAATTTCCCATTCCCCGATTGCCACTTAAACCGAAAATCCCTGCAAATCTGGAAATTTCCCGCGAGTTGACAAGTTGAAAGATGCAGCTGTGCTAATCACTTCGTACATGCCTTGGAACCACAATTTGTGTGTATTTTAGAGTTTTTTTTTCAGTCACATGCTGAAATTGTAATATTTTCCCCATTTTAGTTGCAGGTATGTACACAGTATTTAACTATGCTACATGGGTTTATCACCGGCAATTAACCTACCTAATATTTACCTATAGTTGCACATAAATATGTATGTATGAATGCATTTAGTTCACCCAATGTGCCGGTACTACTTACATACATACATATGTATAAAGTGCCACTGAGCAAAACTACTTGAGAAAAAAGCATTACTTTAATGGCACGAGTGCAACACCGTACACGTGATAGAAGTAAAACTTCTTAAAAAAAGCATATGTGTGCGCCCCACACCCGGTAGAAATCTTAACAAAAATGAACTACGAAACTATCAGACGAATACAGTTGTTTATTGTATCCAAAGTTGGTACCAAGTTGATAAGTTTTTATCATATCTCATATATTTTTTTTTATTTTTTCGAATACAAAGGATATGATCATTCTTTTTCGCTTTATTTCGTATTCGAAAACTTATATGTTTCAATGGACACATCGTCTTGAATACATAATTTAGATTTAGATAAAATTGTTGGCAATTTATTTGAGAAAAAAAAAACATTTAGATTATTGTTTGTATTTTCGTCGATTATTATTATTCGAATTATTTCTTGGTAAAGAACTGTTGCAAGCATCAATTTTGAATAAATTAGCTTTAATATCTACTGATTTATCGAAGATTTTGTATGTCTTTAAATTACCGTTATATGGGATGTGGGCGTGGTTATTGTCCGATTTTAAAAATTTTCGGTCGTTTTGTACGCTGCACCAAGGCCAATAACTGTGAGAAGTTTGGAAGAAATTGGTGCAGCGGTTACCAAGATATACACATGTAACCATAAGTGGGCGTGGCTACGCCCATTTTCCAAAAATTTATAATATTCCTATTTTTCGTCTGAGATTTATTCTAAATGTCAATTTTGAGTGAATTAGCGTCATTAGTTACTAAAATATCGCAGTTTTCGTAATTCTGGAAATTACCGTTATATGGGAAATGGGCGTGGTTACTGTCCGATTTCACCCATTTTAAATTCCAACCTACCTTGGATAAATGGAAACCCCTAATACCAAATTTCGTTGAGATAGCTCAATTTTTGCTCGAGTTATCGTGTACACGGACGGACGGACAGACGGNCAACCTACCTTGGATTAAGGGAAACCTACATACCAAATTTCGTTGAGATATCTCAATTTTTGCTCGAGTTATCGTGTACACGGACGGACGGACAGACGGACAGACAGACATTGCTTATTCGACTTCTCTATTAATTCTGAGCATTTATGTATACATTTGTCTATATCTATCTCGATTCGTTTTGGCTGTTACAAACAACCGTTATGTGAACAAAATTAATATACCCTTGTGCACAAGTGCGCTCGGGTATAAAAAAGCAACACCGCTGTTGAATATGTGACACCCTGTATCTATAGATGTACATTTATTCCTAACTATATATCAATAAGTTTGTGCACATATATTACACCACACATCTCTATACGCACTAGAGAGGTTCTCACATCTCTAATTTTAGTTTAATAGTTTATTTGCCTTTCACGAAACCACTCTTGGAGCACGTCTTCATTTTATGTAAAATGAATTTATACACTCCTGAATAAATAAAGACAAGTGTTCTAAAAGAAAAGCTACCGTTTAAACATTTTTCAACATGGTAGCAAAGCAAGGTTGCTCAAGTAAAAAAAAAATGAACTCTACAAGTGAAACGCGCGAAAGAAAACACATGGCACATACATTTTTGCTGTGGATATAAAAGCGAATACATGTGCATACCGTACCGTGCTGAGCTCCGTAAAAATTCTGATAACTTTAACTTGCGTTTCATATTCGTGTATCAAATTTATAAAAAAAATGGGACAAAATGTCTCAAAACGGGAGATGGCAACTTCGGATACCGAAAAGACGTGGATTGAGTGGCACATTAAGGCCCACTTGCAGAACAGCAGGTTATCTATATAACTCGAAGTTTACCGGTTAAATTGATAAATTGGCTTGCACAATCAATGGTTGCGTGTAATATTAAAGTTAACTCGTTAAATATTTAGCCCAGCAATTTTCGAAGGTTAACTTGCTAACTCTATATATGTCAATTCTGTCAGTAACAAGAATAATATTGAGATTTCAAAAATTTAAAAATTATTTTTGAACACATGTTTACATACACTTATGCACGTATTCATTTTTCCGCCTTCAAATCGAGGTTTCGGTCAGTCTCGCGTAAAAAGTATGTATATGCGATTTAAATGCACCGAAAGTGTGCAGTGAAGAAGTGTCGCTGGCCTATTTGCAGAGAAATGAGCTGAAGATCTTCATGACCGCAGTGTTCTTTTCAACTACCATGGCGTGGATTTGGTACATAAATGAGTACATATTAATCATGATTCAATAATAAAAGGTTTGCTCAAAAAACAGTTTTCTCGCTCCCTCTTGACAAAATCGGCTCCCTTAGCAAGGCACTGTTTGTGGGTTCGTGTGTGTGTGCAAAGCTTTTGTAAGGGAGCTAAGGGAGTGTCAAAACTCGAATGCCACTAATGAGCAAACCTTTAATTATGGAATCATGGATATTCATTAAATTTTTTTTATTTATATATTTCTATTTATATTTGCCATTCTTTAGTTTTTCTGGTTGTAATAGAAACTTTATATTTAATTTCAAATAATAAATATAAACAATCAAAACAAACGTCAAAAAAGAGGGAGTGGTGCCTACTTAATTAGAAATCCTCGGGTAACTTAACTCTGAGTCAGTTTTCAATCCTGCAAGACATTGTCGGGTTTAGTAATGTAAAAATGTAACTCTTAGGCCCACTTGCAGAAAATCCAGAGGTAAATGTATAAATAGAGAGAGGAATATAGCAATTTAACTCTGAGCTTCTTAT
>NW_016158632.1:0-7779 GCF_001687245.7 Rhagoletis zephyria
CTTTGATCGACCTCTAAATACTTTTTGATTTCAAAATAAAAAATAGGGTATACTTTTTTTCGATATAGAACAATCCTAGGGGGTGAGAGCATAACAATTTCGACTTTACTGTTTTTGGACCGCCCTAATGTACATGTACTATATGAAAGCGCATTAATTTTAACATTCGCATTCGCTTTCGCATTCGCAATAATCAATGCGGAGATTTTGCGAATGCGAATGTTGTGCAAGTGCACCGATAAAACGTATATATCGCAAACAAAATGACAAATTGTAGCCAGTATTTTTAGTCGTGGGAGTATTTGTGTAACAAAACTGGTCAAATGCCATATTTATCAACTTTCATAAAAATGTCTTTAAACATATTATTTCTTAAGCTATCTAACCGAGCTATCAATGGGCAGTCATACAATTTCCTACTTTTACTTGACCTTTGACGTACGTCAAGGAGAACATATTCCTTTTAATAATATTTTTTTTTTCTGTGCTTGAAATACCTTCTTTCTTTATTATGATTTTTTTGGACCAATCTTAAAAAATCTTTAAAAAAACGACTAGAAACAAAAAGAATGTGTGTACTGTAATTCTTAACCAAATTTTCGTGATTTGCTTTTGATGTTACATATATTCGTTTCAGAAATTTCAAATGGGGCTCTTTGGGGAGTTTATTTTTAGCAACAATTTTAAAAACAGTAGTTTTTTATACATTGGATCCTCGGCTAAACCTTTCTTGTTGAAATTTTTTTCTGCAGGATAAGTTCATAGTCGTTTATCGATATTTTTGTGTTTGTGTTTCGGTTTGCTGACATGAAAAGTAAAAATAATTCCAAATGAATGTGCTGAAGTTAATCTCGACACAAAAGGTTGCATACTTGCTATTCATCTGCTCATATTAGGATGTCTCACCTTTAAAATGTCAATAGAAAAACCATGGGAAAGTACCCTAATAAAACTACAAGCGGACGGAATTACGAAATGAGAATGACTAAGGCCCAATTTCCGACGGCCTATTTAAGTAGAAATTTTTGATTAACTTCAAAAATTAATTTTCAGCTAGATAGATACATAGATTGTTCTATCAATCTTGCCAGAAAACAATCAGCTGTTCAACACAAAATGTAAACAAACAAGCAAATGAAATAACAATTTCAAGGAACAAGCAACAGTGTCGCCACTTGTTTGGCATATTTGAATAAAATTTATCTGAAACCCAACGAAAGCTAAATGGTATTTAAATAACAATCCATAATTAATCTTAAGTGCCATTTAAATATTCAACTGAAATTGGCCCTAAGATCGATAACGATCTATATATATGTGTGTGCATATGAATAGAATTCTACAACCCATAATCAGGTGTATTCTTTATCATTACAATTGACATACATATGTATGTATAACTTACACAGTATATACTTACTTATGAATGCGTTGAGCGTTAAAGATAATGTTAATGTCAATGACAATGAAAACAAATGCGATGCGATAGTGATAGCGATAGCGATACCTGTAGATAGCCATTAAAGTGTTGAGCTTTGTACTAAGAAAATATACGTACCCTAATGTCTTTACTACGTACATATGTATGTACGTACATACATGCCCTCTATATTTTTCCTTTGATTTAAATAACTACGCCATCTGTACATATCGCTCATTTACTGCAATAGTGCCATAATCCAAAAAATGTAAGTTTTGAGTTAAGTATGTAGAAATTACCGCCACTTCTTCTTCTAGGTTGTGTACAAATTTCGTAGCTGTATTGATTACCAGTATCCCACTGTAATAAAATATGTATTTATTTGTACTATTAGTGGAAGATCGACCTATCTCGGCAACCAGTTCGGAAATGCACTATCTCAGAAAACTTTTCAAGAACGCCCTACTTCAAAATTGGACTGAAGAACGTCCTATTTCAGAATTTCGTTAAAAAAAACTCTATCTCAGAATTTAGTTGAAGAACGTCATATCTCAGAATTTGGTTCAAAAGCGCCCTATCTCAAACGAAAATACATTGAAAATCTGCTGCGATAAGGCGAATAGGAGAAGCGAATTCTGAGATAAAAAAAATAAAAAAATTGTGGAACACCTTAATATACATACATATACGGTAACAACATGTTGCAACTATAAATTGCAAGGGCAGCTGCGCGTTGCTGCTGCCATTTCGTTAAAGTAAATACGCGGCTATAAAAGCAGCAAACAACGCGCTGTTGCATCGAAAGTGGCAGCAACATGTAATAGGAGAGTGTATAAACCAATAGCTCCTAACTGATTTATGAATGTACATATGTACATATAAAAATGTGCATAACATGTGTGTATGCCCGAACAATAAAATTTCGTAAGTGCACACACAAGCTACTATGTAACTAAATACTCGTACATAGAATAAGAATTTTCATACATAAATTGTGTGTGGAAACATTCTCGCAAATACACAAATACATTCCATTGTAATGCAAATATGCATGTACATATATGTAAGTACTTATATAAAATAGCCCAGCAGGGAAAGCTGCTAATCCTGAGCTACCTTATTTTTAGTTGGCTTTAAAACTCGACTAGTTGGTCGTCTGCCGTTTTCCATATCAGCAACTGGCAATTTTAGCATGGCGATGTCCTACGAAACTACGAACTACTTAGCGAATTCGCGTCGCTCGATGCGATTAAAATCGCTATAGCGATCAACTATACAAATTCCTAGGGGGTAGTTTATGGTGCAGCGATTTCCAGCGTCATAAGAATTTGTGTTATTGTTCACTGGGTGCGATTTTAATCGCATCGCGCGATACTTAAAGAAATAAATATGTTATTTAGCTCGCAGTGCTAAATTTGATATAATGGCTGATAATCCTCCGTCAGCAGATTTTTTTTTTTTTATTTCATTCTTTAAGCTTACATTCATTTAATGAGAAAAACATTCACCAACTCCGCGACCACACAACCAGAATCGGAAGTCATTACACGACGCCGCACCCAACATTCAAAGGTTGCCAATTAATTTCGTTTCTATTTATTTCTCTTTTGGCTTAGAAAGCTAGTCGAGATTTCCGGAATGATAGGGCGCCGCATCGTAGTATTTATCTATAAGTTGATTTACTAGAACAGGGATAAGCAAGCTTGAGGCTAGTAAGAGCCGCTTGCAAGTTTTCTAAATGTACAAAGAACCGCAAAATATTGAAGCACAAAATTACTAAAATTAAAACATCAGGTTGTTTTAGATCTCTTTTTGTAATGTTCAAAAAATCCACTTTTGTCTCGATATTTGAAAATACCAAAAACCATAGACAACAAAATAATTTCATTTTATAAATTGATTTTCTTTCTAAGTACCCAGTTGGCACATTTGCCAGACAATTTCTGATATCAGACAAGTCGGAATAAAAAGTTGACTATTTAGACAAGTCTTTCTGGTTTCGTACAGATTTCTGGGCGAAATGTCTGGAAAATTTTATTTATTTCCTTATCCGATATGTCGGATCTAATTCTCTCCGATTTCGGGCAGACACGTCTGATAATTCTTATTTTCCATGATTATCTGGTCAGACATCTATCTGTTAGATAACCGTCAGAATCGTCGGACAGAAATTCCCACGTCGTGTCGGTTAGACTTCCTGTCAACCTCTCCATACACTTCTCTGACAGATATCGGCCAAAATCATACAGATTTCTGACCTTTTTGCCGACGAATCTGACGGATATCTAACAGTTTTCTGGCAATTTTGCCAGCTGGGTAAGTATAGCTTCAATATCTTGAAGAAAAAATTAAATGAGTCGCATGATAAAAAAAATAGGAAGGTAGAACCGCTGAGAGGAAGTTTTCAAATTCTTGACGTTTGCAGGCAATTTAATTTTAAAATCTTACACACAAACTCACACACACATTCTCATTTTCAATCTCAAACAATAACAACTTTGAACAATTCCTTTTTTTTACTCTCAATTTTATACGATTTTAAAATGTTGGCAAACTTCAAAAAAAAAAATCATGGCCGACACATTGAGAGAACGGTTTTACCTTACTATGCTTTTATCATGATGAGTCGTACTTTATTGAGCAAAAATATAATAAAAAAGAGCCGCATTTGCCTACCGTTATACTAGAATATTTACTGTCTGGTTTGGCTTTCCACTGCAGGCAGGATATTTGTTGCTGACGTGCGAACTATTGGCTAAGCTGAAAGCTTTCGAACGGTCGTCAAGCGCGAAACAACGCGCGGCATTTACATATTTATGTACATTAGACTACATATCAAAAAAAAGTTGCGGTTTTTCCGCCGGGATTACAAAATTTATTATATTTTAAAACGTCCACCAAAATATTTCAGAAAAATATTCAGATTTAAGTCAAAATCAGAGGGACTTTTTTCAAAAAACATCTTTAAGAAACTATTTTTAAACATAAAAAACTCCATTTTTGGAGGTATTTTCAAATCGGTCCAGCTCGCTTAAATCTTAATATTTTTCCGAAATATTCTGGAGGACGTCTTAAAATATAATAGATTTTATAATTCCAATGGAAACAGTACCGATTTTTTTTTTTGGTATGGGGAGTGATACAGTCTAATGTACATACGTACGCATATTTAAGTGCATACCTATATTTGTAAGTTGTTATCTAAATAAAAATTCGGCTGTACATACATATTGTATGTAACACGCAGATCTATCTATTACTTCGTCAAAAAAGGTTTACGAATAAAAAGGAGTTCTCGTGGTTGAGTGGAATGTAAAGTGTCATCATGCAGACGCCAACTATGTAAAAATTTGATGAATGGAAGGACGATGAACCCGCCGTCGAACTATTTTATGGTGTTTTGGAAAGTTTGGATTCGTACTTATGTACGTTTACATATACATATGTATATATGTTAGTATGTACTAGCGAGCTACGCAAATAGTTTTACTTTCTGCACTATTGCACAGTATGGCAAATGCTCTAATGAAGCAGATGAACTTGACTTGAAAATAATTGTGCAATTTTTTAAATTTTGCGACCATAGTCGATGAATTTTAATATGTAAATAGTACAGAAAATATTGTTTTGAATAAAAACTCTTAGATGTTGATAATCGGATTAAAGAACATTACGAAGGCAATTTGACAAGTCAGTGACTTCTTGAATTCCTGTTCAGTAACTTTAAATGCATCACCGCTAATGAGCTACTGTAAAATTTTCATCAAGCTGCGCGATTTAGTCTGTGCTTAACAGGCATTGAAAGTAGAGAATTTTGTGAATTTAACGGAAATGGAATAAGTGAATTCGGTGCGCTGATAAAGGCTTGTCTTGATAAATACTACGGGGATTCTGCAGCATCTATTTCGATGGTTAAAAAGTAGTTTACTGGGTTTTTTAACAAAATTTGTTATTAGGAAAGTTAGCGAACTTCGCAGATTTTCGGACGTATTTTCAGGATGTTGTTTTCAGTGTTTTTTCCAAATCTATTGAGATTAATCGGGATCTGAAGATATATTCAGGGCTTTAAGAATCTATTGGATCATTTCGTGATTTTATATTATTCAGATCTAATGAAACTTTTTTGAAATTGTGAAGACCTTTTTGAATGTATTGACACTTTCGTAATTCTTCGAACTTTTCGGAAATTTTTACCGCATATTGAAAACTTTGAAGATATTGAAAGTATTTTTTTACGTGGATTTTTCGGTGTTTTCGAAAATGTTCATAGTTTTTTGCAAGGCGAATTTATATAAGGTGGTGTTGCGAGCTCAGCTGATTTTGTGTATGTGTTTCGCCGCACGGCTTCTGATATCAAATTGAAAAATTTTGTTTGAACTTCTACACATACTCTTACAGATTTTGACAGTTTATGCCGCCACAGCAAAAACAAAATACATGTAAATTTTTGTTTTTGTACTCCTGCTATCACCTTATATTAATTCGCCTTGGTTTCTTGTTTATTTCGTGTAGGGTCATCCAAGATTTAGAATATATATTTTATATAAATATGTAAATGTGTTTTGGTTAGATCTTTTTGCACAAATTTTTCTTGTGATATCAGTATTTCTAAATTTGTGTAACTTGTCTCTCTACTAAATCGATAAAATTATATTTATTATTCTCTCCTTTTTTAAGTGGCAACTCAATCAAATATATATTTTGTATAAATTTTTAACAAAATATGTTTTTCTGATTAATAATAATATAATCGATGGCGCTTACATAAACATATGTTAGTGTTTGGCCGAGCTTCTCCTTGCACCTTGATTTTGACATACAATAGTGAGAGACCTACAGTTTTACCCCGACTCCGAACGGCGATTGTATTTTTGTGAGAAGCTGTTTTTCAAGGTAGAAATACACTCGGAAGTTTGCTATTGCCTGCCGAGGGGCGACCGCTAGTTATTAGAAATAAACCTTTTTTAGTTTTTGTTTTTTGATGTTGGGTTGAACCGGGCTGAACTCAGGCCCTGCATAATGTAAGCCACTACAGCATGCCACAAATCGGAGGAGACGCTCGGCCAAACACTAACACACATATGTGTACAGAAATAATATTTCCGACCGTCATGCCGGTTATAGGGCAAATGCTCTCTGCGTTCACAGATACTACAATTGATGATGAGTCACTTAACGATTTCATAGTTTCATCTTAACTGGCAATATACAACCTTGAAAATATACCAACTTTTGTTACCTCCAACGAGAGATTTTATTAATCTCACCCATACGCACTTCACTAGTTGCAATGACGAAACGAATATTTACCTTCGTTCCTTTCCCAGACCATATCTTAACGATTTTCGCCCAATTAGCCATTCCTCATTGTAAGTACCTCCCAGGAACTAACACAAATAATTTTTCTGGATCTCAAAAAAGCCTTTACAAAGTTCATCGAAAAGCAAACGCACAGTCACTGATCCAATTTATTTATTTATTTATTTATTTATTATTTAGACTGGATCATGCTCTGGTGGATTTCCTTTGCGTTTACATGGCATATGCTGCAATAAAATTGCTTATCGTCCGCATATCGTAGTTCTGCAATACCTCGTAACTGATATTTGTGCCAAAAAAGATATTTGCTCACCGGAAGCTCCTAGCACCAAGCTCTTAACCATTCATACTAAAATATCGATACTTAGATATGAGAAAAACAGATAACCGAGAGGGGATAAAAGAGAGAACCGTTTTGAAATACGACAAGTTTTGCTCCCTCCTATAAATTTGTTTTGTACTTTAAAGCTGATGCCAGATAAAACTTTGTAGCTTTGCGTGACATTTATAAATTTGCCAGCAAAGCGCCAGACGCAAAAGGTATGCCACAATGAACGCCAAGAAATCAATTTTGCACTGCTTTTTTACTCGTCAAAATTGCTGTGGATTTAAGATATTTTGCTTTAAAATTATCAGCACTGTAATTGAGTTTTATGTTTCAGCATGAATACTATAATTTGGACGAAACAAAATAAATATTAAACCGGCTGATTGTCAAAGCGCGCAAAAAGATGGGAGTTGGCCATCTTTTCGCTTCGCGCTGCAGCTTCAATGATCTATGTGGCATGCTTTGTGCATTTTCATACAATTCATCTTAGCTGTCAAAGCGAATCTGTCACGTAAAGCGAAGCAAACGTTTTATGTGGCATCAGCTTAAACGACGTTACGCTCATGGCCTGGCCCTAAGTGTAACTTGGATACACCCATGCAAGGCGAATTAATATAAGGTGATAGCAGGAGTACAAAAACAAAAATTTACATGTATTTTGTTTTTGCTTTGGCGGCATAAACTGTCAAAATCTGTAAGAGTGTGTGTAGAA
>NW_016158632.1:10346-17286 GCF_001687245.7 Rhagoletis zephyria
GCGATTTTCCCCACAGGGTACTTACTCATATCGAATTCATTGCAACACCCTGTAAAACTAATATAAAACCAAGGCCAAAAATGAACATGAGTATTTGTAAAATTTTTGCAAATGATTAAACAACTGCATGTATATATGTGTATATCTGTGTTTGTATGGAAAAGTAGCTTATGTCGAAAGGCTGGCGTTAGTCTAAATCGGCATTCGCAGCATGCAATTGCGAATGACTCACTGGCGCTGACCCGTTGAAGGAATTTTTGGCAAATAAACGTGCAAAAAATAGTTCCAACACTAGCAAGTCAATATTCTTATTAAGCCTCATCAAAAAATTACTTGTCGTTTAAAGAATAAACGGAATGCTGCCTTATACTAAAGCCAACCTTTCGACATAACCTACTTTTCCATACGAATACAGAAATTTGTTTTACTAGCCATTTAGTTAGTCAATCATGCCGACCGCCGGTTTCACGGAAGCAATTTAAGTGAAAAATTATTTGTTTTTCTGACAATTTCCATATTAAATTCAACTAAAAAAAAATCAGTTTTCACTTAAATTGCTTTCGTGAAATACATACAACGAATTTAAATGAACAGGATTTTGTCGATAGTGTTAACTGATTTGTTTTTTTTTTTTTTTTTTAAATATGTATGTACGAGTATAATGTAAACACATACACACAAATGTGTGTTCATTAGGATGGCTCTTAGTTATATGGAGAAAAATAAAAGTGTTTGGATTCTCGGTCTCACACCCTAGAAGTGTGTGAATATCCTAAAGTCTAAACTATGCAAACTTTTAGGTCAATCAAAAAAGATTTAGAGGTGGCTCAAAGCGCTCAAAGTTTCCCATGTATTTTATATGGCGAAAAAACTATTTTTCGTAGAAATTGTATAGAATCCTTGAAAAGCAATATTTTCAATCGGCAGTCCGGGCCTAAAGCGCCTACAACAGCCATACACGGCGCTGCGGCATACCAAAGTGGCTATGATAATAGGCTTTCGCAGAAGCAGTGGAAATTAGCTGCGTACATACATACATACATGCATAGAATACGCATTGCGTATACGCCATGCCGTCTCGGATGGGAGTACAAGCGTGTGCAAACAAGCGGAAAATCACAAAACTGTAAAGCGTTTTCATTTTTTTTTTTTTGATATTTTATGCATTTTATTTTGCTTGCTCCGCAAAATAGCAGGCAAACGCGGCAGTGAAAGTAAAAATAAGCAGCTGACAAACAAAACCGAAACGAGCAAATGTGTATGTGTTCATAAGGCACAGGCGAATGTTGAAATTGCGTGAACAGCAAAATGCAAGATAAAGAACAAAAAATATGCAAAACATTACAATGAAATTTAATAAAATGGTCGCCACTCTGAGGGATACTTTTAATTTAGTTGTTACACAAACACATCCGCGTTACCCGCCCCGCTAAAGCTAAAATATAAGAGAATATCATAGAAACGTTGTGCAGATAGCCGGCAGTGAATTTTAAAGCTGGCATTTCAGGAGTTTATGGTTTTAGCAGAGGCCGGGGAGGCATAGCAAATCACCGCAATTCACTATTCAGCAAAAAAGCGGCAGTCGACGACGCTACCCACGCTTTCCCCATGATTAGACGACACTGCGCGCTAGTCATTGTCCGCGGCTCGTTGACGTCCTCCGCAACAGCAAATCACGCCGTAGCCAATAAATAGTGAATAAACAATAATACAAACTAAACTTTGCAGAGCGGAAAATTTAATTCCGGTTCGTTGCAGTGGGGTATATCAAACGAACACAATTTTGATGTAAGCCCAGCCGGAGAGGAAGCTTTTTACATCCTTATTTTCCCTTTATTATCCTGTATTACAATACAAATTTGTCCAAAAGTAATCGCATCGGCATTTTTTCCTTTCTCTTCGCGCTGGTTTTGTTTATTTTCTTCATGAAAATTGAAATTATGCTAATTTTGCGATAATTTGACTTTGAACCTGTTTATAACTTGATAGCAGCTGCTCATTCTTATCACTCCAAGAACGGAAAGCAGCCTATTTTTATTTAAATATGTAAATGGTACATATTAGCTGAAAATTCTCCTGATAACGCCGTGCGACGGTAAATTTTACACACAAGAAATTTTATATATTCGCAAAACCATGGGTCTGACTTCAGGCTTTTTTTAAAGGACTTTAAAATTTAAAAAATACACATAATTACTTCAAAAAATTATTTAAAAAAAAATACTTAGTGCAATGTAGAAAAACAGTATAACTTTGAAATTAAAAAGAAAATTCTGTAGAATTAAGGCCGATTAAAATTTTTCGTGCATACGGACAATTAGGTATGGCAAATGTCCTTTTAACATTTTATTATTGAATATCCTTGAAATGTTACAATAATTATTTTCGAAAAAATTATATGTTTAGGACTAATATGCCATCGACCACATTCTCGAATTTCGTTCTTCTAACTTTATTCACTTAACAAAATAAAACTAATTAAAAGAACATTTTCAATACCTATTCGTCCTTGTGACCCAAACAAATTTTTTTTCTACAGAATTTTCTCTTTCATTTGATACCCATACTATTCCCACATTCAAATGAATTTTTTAAATAATTTTTGGAATTTATCATATCTTTGAAACTTCAAAATCCTGACGTCGGAGAGAAAAACTAAACGCTTCATGTGTTTCGAAATTTCTACAAATTTCTATTTGAGAGGAAAACCCCAGTAATATTCTCAAATTTTGTGGTCAACATTACAAAGATTATATGGCAGTACCTTAATTGTTGCAGATGTATTTGTTATGCCGCCTTTTTATATTTTTGCTTGTTGTATTTTACTCGCACACTTGGCACCAGCGCTAATATCCATAATTTGGCCAATGGCCACAGGTCGTTTTCTTTCCAGGAAACATTGAAATTTTTCTGGCTAGTTACGTGTGTAATCAACTAAAACGTTATCAAAGCGTTGTCAAAAGTTACTTTCAGCATCGCTTCGTTGCTTCATTAAGAGTATCACTTTGCTTCAATATTTTTACGGCGCCTCACCGCCTTCTCCATTAAAAGTCTTCACTTTTGGGTGGCCTCCTCTTCGCAATAATCTGAGATACTAACATACATACATATGTACTCAGGGCCGGATTTACTTAAAATGCCGCCCTGTGCCCTGTAAAAATACCGCCCTCCTATCTGGAACCTACATAAAATATTAAAAAAAAAGTGCATTTTTTTTTTACTTTTATAGATAAAAAGTCAGACTTTCGTTTTATGATACTTCAAAACAAAATAAAATTTACCAATTGGGAGAAAAACACAAACATATTCTTAAAACTCAATAAAACTCAAAATCTTTAGACAAAATATTATTTTTACTCAAAGTAATATTTTTATGGGAAAGCTTATGAAAAATACGTTCTACAGCAGACGTAAAAAAAAACAAAAATTGAGCGCCTCTAGTAAAAAAGTTATATAAATTTTAATATATCTGCTCGGGGAAAAAAAACTGAACCTACTGAGCATAACAGGGCGTTGCAAACAATACTAAATAAAAAAATATGTCTATAATTTAGAAAGCTTTAGATAACCAACATTAAATAAATAAACCTGCACTTATCTGAATTTATGTTTCAAAATTTGCCGCCTCCCAAAATCTGCCGCCCTGTGCCAGTGCTCCGAGAGCACCTTGTGGAAATCCAGAGCTGTATGTACTTACCTACATATTTCTGCCACAGGCACGCTCATTTAAGCAATCGTTTCTGTCTTTTATAGACGCAGTTTACGCCAATTCTGTAGTAGGCACTTCTCGTTCAAAAGAGGAAAATTCGTTTTGTAGTTGTTGTTGTTCAAATATTTTATTCCTTGCATATATGTATACAGTGAAACCTCTCCTAACGGACACCTCTATTAGACGGACATCTCCCTTGGACGGACATTTTTTCCTATACCAAGTTTTAAGTATAAATTTCGGAACAAATTACTCTCTCTTAAGCGGACACTTCTTGGCCGGATGCGGACAGTTATTTTGCATAAAATTGACACAAAAAACTCTATTTAGCGGACGCGAACCTCTTATCAACGGACATTAAGATTTCTTTTCATAACAAATCAAACAAAAACCTCCGTTGAGCGGACGCGAACTCCTCATAGGCGGACTACTAAATGGAAAAAGGGGACTTCCCGTATAAAATGTGATTGTTATGCACACATTTAGTTTGGTTTGCGCAGTGGTTTAGGTTCGTTATTTGAATTATCAGAAACCCTTGGAGAATCCAATTCCAATTCTGATGAATTTATAACAATAGATAATAATAAATGCATGGACCGAAAATTTAGATTTCTGGTTGGATTTTGTTACTGATAAAAATATGAAAACTATTGATGAAAAAGGTACTGACACTGAAAAAAATTAGAAATAAAACTTACGTCAATCGACAATTTCCCAGTTTTTTATGTAATGAATCTATGGTTTTATGTAGTTTATGGACTGAAATGTAATATTTATTTTTATTTTGTTATTACTTAATATGTACTTACGCACATAAATGAAATATGCACTTTTGAAAAAATACCTGCACATTTTTGTTCAAATGAGAAAAAAGTGACTATTCAATTAATTAAAACATTAAAAAGTTCTAAAATAAGCTTCCCTCCCATTGAGCGGACACCTCTCTTGGGCGGACAAAAAATGACTGACGGTGAGTGTCCGCCCAAGGTAGGTTTCACTGTATTTACATACATGCATTTATAATATGTATTATTACATACAAATATTAAATAAAGTGGTCATACTTAGTGAATGAATTAATTTCGAAGCCAGAAACTTCACCTTTTATATAAACATACATACAAACATACATACATATGTGAATGCATATATATCGTGGAAATCAATGCAAAGCACCTTACAACTCCTGAGAAGAATTTCTATGCCGATCCCATTTCAAGAAATTAAACAAAAACAAAGGTTGTAGAATTGCGAAAACCTTGCGTAAATTTATTGGCTCTCAAAGGAAAGGAATCAAGAATCTTAGTAGGATTCCTGACGAAGCACAGCCTGTTAGCTGCGCATTTTACACATTGGGCCTAAACAGTGATAGACAGTGTCAGAACTGTGAACAAGAGCAGAAGACAATAGAACAAGTGTAGTATGTGTGTACCGACCGTTGGGCAAAGTCTGAAGTCTGTAACCGAGAAAGGACCAAAAAGGTTGATGCAATAAATAATCTTCAACACTTTTGAGACTATTGGCCTGTTCGGTCTAAGTGAGTTAAATTCGTGGTCTACCAGCTTAACCTAACCTAATTTTAAATTAACTAGCATTAGAAAGACTTTATAATTACGTATGTACAAGTAAATTACATCTACGAAGAAATGCACTTTTTGTCGCAGCTTATCACGAGCTGAGCTGTCANTGTATGTACATATGTACATGTAAATTACACCTACGAAGAAATGCACTTTTTGTCGCAGCTTATCACGAGCTGAGCTGTCATCATTTGCAGAAAGAAATTAATAAGTACATTTGTATATTAGTTTACAAATATTTTGACATATTTATTGCATGTACATTTTCATTGATTGACATTTCGGGCAGAGCTCTGGGGCGGTTGACGTAAATCCTCCGATACGTATTTCCAACTTTAATTCAGTAACGAGGCATTGATAAAATACCATATCTCAGTACCTTAGAAAACTGCTTCGACATACGTCATTAGAATTTTAGTTTACACGGAAGGTACCATTTCGATTAACTTATTCCCATTAACTATTTCTTAGTACTTTATTAGTAACATAAAATCTATCGAAGTTCTAGTGGCATGGGAGAGACCACGCCCCCCTTACCATAAATTTCCACTTTTATCTTTAAATATGTGTAGTATTATTTTCATATATTTATATATCTCCATCTCCTTACCCCGCTCGAGAGATACATATGTATGTCGAATGAAAAATTTCACTTTGTTTGGCAGGTGCCCCGGTCTCTTTATCTATCGAAAATATATTTAGCCTACAACTATCTTTGGATAGTTTGCAGTAAGTGTTCATGAGCCTTGCGATCAGAAAACCACGGCTTCCAAGATATAGTATATGTATGCATATATTAGTGTAGATATGTGTACATCCATATGTACATACATATTATACATAAGTAGATATGCACTGCTTTCCATGCTATATGAATAGCTTTCATATATTCATATATAGATACATATAATCAAATTACGCTCCATTTGCAAACATTTCTCTAAAATTTCAACTACTTCGGGGCAAAGCGCATTCTACTTTTAGAAATGCTTGTAGCAACATACATACCTACATATGTACGTATGCATACACCCATAACCATATATATATATACATACCCAGCCAGTAAAATCATCGTAAACGAGCTCGTAACTGGATGTTGTCTCGAAGAAAAACCGGCTAAAAAGTCGTTTATGATAGCCGTTTACGATTCGTTTTCGAGTACTTTTTCGCTTGAAATTGTCGAACGCCTACGAACAGTCGTAAACGGATCGAAAAAGCATTCGTATGCGAATATTATATATTATAAAATATTGTAGCTCAAGAAAAATTTCCAACAGAATGAAATTTTTTTCTTCTGCTGACAAATTACTAAAAGTCTCTTTCTTTTACTTTTTTTTGTTCTATCGCTTACGAGCCTTTCTCTAACTTTTCGCCGATCGAGAATCCCTCGTAAAACATAACCCAGCAAAAAACACGATTACCACAGAAACGAAAGTGGAAACGAGCTAGGCGATGAGAATCGCTTACCTTTACGCTTCGAGAAGGCATTATTCAAACATGAGCATGTCACTGGCCGTAAGCCCTTACCCGCAGCATTACCTTCAAACGAAGGGAGAACGCATGGATAAACAGAATCCAGAGAAGCGAACAAAGAATGCCTTACAGAGAAACTAATGTAGAATGCCTAGATAAGTACATACTTATTTAT
>NW_016158632.1:17368-49580 GCF_001687245.7 Rhagoletis zephyria
GTAAGCCCTTACCCGCAGCATTACCTTCAAACGAAGGGAGAACGCATGGATAAACAGAATCCAGAGAAGCGAACAAAGAATGCCTTACAGAGAAACTAATGTAGAATGCCTAGATAAGTACATGGTTATTTATGTACATATATTAAATTGAAATCAGAAAATGTTTAAAAGATTAAAATTAATTAAATTTTTTATAAATCAGTTTTTATACATACATAGTATGAATGTATTTAGGCGATTACCGATTTTTTGCTGGGAATGTTCGTACATATTGCTCAAACTGGAACACCTATGCTAACCATATGTATATCAAATAAATATTAAAGCTTGCCCCCACCAGTGTTGCCGTTTTAGCCCTTTGGTGGCTAGATTTAGCTACCAAATACTTTGTTTGGCCACATAAATTTAAAATTGCCCCTAGCCCTTTTTTTAGCCCTTTGGAGATTTTTTTCATATTTACTTGGCATGAAAAAGTTGTATATGCTTAATTTGACCTCATTTTTTTCATTTATGTAAAAGATGAATTTTTAAACTAAGAAAGACGTTTTTATACATACATACTGTAAAAGTGTTAGGGCTGTTAACATATCTATTAGCGATTTAAAATAGATAAGTTTACGGCCCTTAATATGCTTAATTTGTTAAATGGCCCATCAAGTCGATTGACCGTGTATGTTCTTGTGGAGTGATTGTACCAGCTGCTGGTGCGACTTCAAAAACTATTTGAAAATTTTATGATTATACCAGCATGCTGGTGTCGTGAGTGGTGAAATTAGCTCAATTTTCTATGTAAAAAGTATTTTAGCGAAAATTTCTTGCACTATATGGGTCAAATCCGGGTTTGTAGAAGATTAAGCTAACGATATTGCAGTTGCTGGTAAGTTATATGCTTCGAGCCTGATGGTACAATCACTTGATGGAGCTAGCAAGCTGGTGTCGTATATTTCCCCTTTTATACAAAAAGATTTTTGGTTGGATAAAATATTAGCTTTTTTCCAGAGTTCATTGTTTTTCTATACAATTACTTATTGAAAATGTTTGCGTGTACACTTATATATGTATATGTAAGTAAAAAAGTTTAGCTACCATTTTTAGCCACAACGACTTTTTTTAGCTCTTTTTTAGCCCTTTTTTTTAAAGGAATTTGGCTACCACCAAAAATGATTCGCGGCAACACTGGTCCCCACCCGCTTTCATTTCTAACTCTGAGTATGTATGTATGTATGTTTTTCTAATTTCGATCACAGTGTGCCATTATTTCCAGTTTCATCGCTTAGAATGGAGCCTTCGTACCATTTGACGACCTTCAGCAGTGCCAATGATATTATCCAGACTCCTATCAGTGCAATGTGTGTATTGCCTTAAATAGTTTACCATTGCCGCTGGCTGTTTGCCTAGCCTGCCGCTTGGTGTGCTTGCCATTGTCACCATTCCGGCTTTGTTTGCAGCAAACAAAGTCGCTCTTTCACAAAACAATAATGTTGCATTTTTTGCATCCTCAGCCGCGGTCGACAACCACCTCGCTCAGCGATGAAGGCTGCATTCAGCTTTGCGGTCGTTATCCTTTATTTTGCATCAAACGCCATCTGCAGCAGCAGCATTATTGTGAGGTTATGTTACATTGAATGCACATATGTATGTGTAGGTACGTATGTATGTGTGCACCGCCGTAAATTTATGAGGAATTTCATTCCAGTTTTCGTATGGTAAACTATTTATGCATAGAATTTAATGGGAGTGCTGGAGCGCTTTAAGTTAGAATTTTCCAATTTTCCTTCCTCACAAAAACAAACAAAAAGATTAATAACTGTTACGAGTTGATCCCATCCAAAAGGAAGAGTGAATGTGAGCGGTCCGCATGGTTTAGAGCACTCAATTTGAATAATGTTTAAATACTTTGAATAAGTTTTCATTACTCGTTTTACAGAGGGGAATTCGACCAAGAACGCATGAATCCATTCCAATAACAGGCAGGCGTAACCCGATGAAACGTATGCGGAGGCGAAAATACTATTATTTTAGTAACCTCAAACTAGCAACTGGCAAAAGCATGTCGGACAACTTCTGCCGCTGTGGCGCAACACGGAAAACGCCATCCCTACAATGGACGCATCAAAGCATATCTAATTTGCGTTCGCGCAACCATATGAATTGTCCAATCCACTTCAATTGGGGAATTGGTATTTGCCGCCGATACCCGTCATATGCGTTGTCTGCACTGGCTATCAAATTTTATAGTTCACATTCAAATCGATAAAGCGAGTCAGTGGATCAGCAGCGAAAGAATACAAATATGTAGTAGGCATTATTGGATTTTCCAACGAATTTCGCAACATATGAAAATGTGCCTACAAGTATCCCTGCAGCAATTCAGACTCACCCTAGGTTAGTCCTCAGATAGTCCCTATTGTTACCACCACTAGTCCATCATAATTCCCCTGGCAATGGTTTCAACTGCCATTTTTAGCATTGGCGTGTCATTGGAAAAGGACCGGCCCAATCAACACTGACCGTAAGATAGTCCTGGACTAGTCCAATTTTGGAGATTTTGTTCGTTGGATTAAGATTGCGTTCTGCACTTCGCAGATGCTTTTTCATAATTCGGAAACACAAAAAATAAATAAATTTTATCATTTTTAAACCATGTTGCCTCTGACGGCATTTGAACCCGGACTCTCCTGAAAGCTAACAAATAGTGGCAAGCATCTCTACGACTGAGCTACAGCTACGCATGTAAATGTGTGTTCAAAGGTTCACTTTGCATCAAGGCCCGACCAAGCGATTGGGACATTTAAAGGGCGGTGTTCGTAACATTTTTTTTATTGAATTGCAAAACAACACACCCTGTCACTGCCAAACTTTACTTTTCGTCTATCTCTAGGACGGTTCCTTGGGACTGGTCGAAGGCTGACATTTTCGATGCAAGCAAATGTCCAATTCTGACCAGTCAAATTTTAACCAGTGAAGTACTAGTCCTTAACGGATATGTACATATGTACTTATATTCATACATATATACATACACATGTGTGTGTCCCCTGGCGGAATTAAGTAGACATTCGCAAAAATTAACTCTTTGATTAACAAATAAATTTGAAACAAATTCAGCAGGATCCTTAACCGGCTCTTCAATGCTTTTTTTATTTCGCCCACTTGTTTTGTTCGTTATGCCAACTGCAAGTGAAAGGTTTGCAGAGTCAGACAATTGACTTGCACCTAGGTCATCGCCATGTTCATAAAGTCAGTTGCTTACAAGAAAAAATATAGAATTTCATCCACTTGCAGTTAATAAAAAGTGCCTTCTATTAAATTGTTTTTGAAGTACAGAGTTTATTTTCCGACAGGGTACCTGTAGATACGTACACATGTATGTCATGATAAAAGTGCGTGTAAAAATGTGTTATTGCGATTCAATTGTTAATCCCTTGTTGCCCATTTCAACAATTCCGTATGTAGCTTTGAATATCCGAATATTTAAATTACTTTCAGAAAAAAAGTAGAAAAGGGCCAGCTTTCGTCTTTAAAATAAGTTATTAAATAAAATTTAAGTAGATGCTAATCTATATGTACATACAAACATACATCCATATGTAGTTTTACAAACCATTTTTTACACAATATTAACATCTAAAAGTTAATTTAAAAACAGGAATGCTTTTCAACGAAAGTAAAATAAGAAAACGCCGTAAGTTTTACAATTCTATGAATTACACAAGGCCACAAAAATTTTGTCGCGGCAAATGCTAAAGTTGTTTTTGATTGAATTTTCTGTAATATTTTAGAAGTTATAGCAAAAAAACAGTAGGTGATAGAACCTTTCACCTTAATTAAAGCTAGAAGTCTCGACTTCTATCTCTGAAAATATCATCCCTGAACCTTGACTTGATGTGCACTTATAGTCATTTATTTAACGGCAAAACCTGATTGAGGCAAAATTTATTTTTTTTTCAATAGCACAATATTCCAGTACTTTTATATTGTTCAGTATAAAGGTGCAGGGATGGTATTTTCAGGGATAGTAACCGAGAATTATAGCTTTAATTTAGGCCTAAAGGGAAGGTTTTATCGCCTTTTATTTTTTTGCTAGGCCTTCTAAAATATACCAAAAACGCGATTTTGTGAGTAACAGCTCTCCCTGCCCATCGCTGCTCTATACAAAATACATGGAAAGCTTAAAAGAGCTTTGCTCGCGGGCAAGGCAATGCTCATCTCCGATTTAAGGCCAGGAGAGCTCAAGCGGCCTAACCGTCATTTTTTTATAATAAATAAAAATAAATGCTTATAAAAATTAATATGCCTTTATTGTGGCTGAACCCGAATATGGGGATCTCTTGATTCATCAAGGTCATCTAGAGGTCATGCCAAGGTCATCCCAAGGTCAAATTCAGAAGATTTGTATTGAATTTTCAGGTTTATTCAATGAATATTTCCTTGACCTTCAAATGACCTCGGACCTGACGTGGTGGATGCTAACAGACATCGGATTCGCATTCAGCTCGTCGTATGACATAGGAAAATAGAGGTTTGGTTCAATATGCAGAAACGTATTTTTGTTTTGTAAACCTGTGTTATTTTTTCATTTAATTTTTGAATATTAAAAATGTCATTTATCTCCATACTGTATAATTGTAAGTTAGGCCACTTCTGCTTTCGCGATCTTATTTATACATACAAACATTTGTATTTAAAAAATATATTTCACTTTCGTATAAGTCATAATTCACAAGCTCTGGAGTCAAATGTCTCACCAGTCACAATGAAATGGCCAAATGTCACTTGAAGCAATAGAGATAGGGGGAGTGAGCTAGATCTCTGCAACCAACTGCGAGGTCCTTCTAAACGTGAGCTTGCAACTGCTAGGTAATATTCCTCGTCCGCGCTTTCGTGACGCGGCTCACAAAAACTCTGCAAATTGTCTGTGAAACTTTTTCATAAAGTCATTTTCATGCCATTTGCCGAAATTACTTGAAATAATAAAAGCACACACACGCACGCAGATAAAAAAAAAATACAAATAAATTTGCCAGCAAAAGAACGCACACATCCCAGCAGCCAACCCATTAGTTCGCTCAATTCTCCAAACTCCAGTCATTCCTTTTTCTAAAACTCTCTCATTCTTGCATTTCAAAATCTGTACCTTTATATAAATCTGCGGAGTCAGGTAAAGTAGCCTTAGTCGAGATTGGTCATTTTCCCTTTAAAGTAATATTTCATTGGGTTCCCAAAAAGTATTTTTACGATTGACCAACCATAAGTGTAGTTTTCGATGCTATTTCAACTAAACCTTAATAAAAATATAATTTTTTTCGAGAAAACCTGTTTATTTTTTATTCAAAGTCAAACTGTCTAAAGTTACTTAAGCTAGTTTGATTGGCGTGCGCAGATATGTACATACATTCTTATGAACATACATATATAGTATGTACATATGTATGTATGTACATTAGGTTGGCCCGCTTTTAAAACTGTGTCAGAGTTCCTGCTGTCATACATTGCGTCAAGAAACATTACTTTTTTTTTGAGCTAACTGTCCTGGTTAGAGGCTGAAAAGACCCCTAGTAAAGTTTTCCAAAGAAAAACGAACTTCCAAATTTGCTTTTTGCGGGGTTTCTTGAAATGAGGGTCAAAACGACCCTTTCAGGCGGGAGCTATGTGTTAAAATGTTCTACGAAAACATTTCCAATGAAATTTTACAAATGAAATTTTACCACTTTTTTTGGAAACTACTTAGACCGGGACATGAAAACTGGATCGGGTGTTTTATTACTGGATACGGATACCTTCAGAAAATATTAGCCAAGTCCGTGCTGGTTTGAATTGTCACAAAATTGTCGCACAATGTTATTAGCAGGTAACGGATTTTATGGAAATATTTCAATATTTTATTTTGCCTTTTCTAGCCTATTTCGTTATTTTATTTTGCCCTTTTTTTGCAGGTTTTGAGGTCCTAAAAATCCGTTCCCTGTTTATTAGTATTCCTTCATTTTTAGTTAATAATTTCACTTATATACATATGTACCTATCAAGAAGAATAATGTACTTATTATTTCATTATCTGAGAATTTCGAAACGTTTTCAAATAAGGCTTGCCTTAATGCACATTGGTATGTACGCAAAATAAGGATTAATGGCCACAATGCCAATGCCATTCACGAATTTAGCGCCAGCCCCTTGCTCCCACTCCAACTCATTGCGAGAGTGGTGGATTCGAACGAAATGTTCTTCAGCTATTTTTCGAATAACAAAAAACTTTTTTTATTCGAAAACTTTATAAACAATTGCCAGGCATCATCACCCGGCAAACTAACCCACCATTCGTTGAGGCAGCCACGTGTATGCCGCTTTGCATCATATCTACGGTGACCATATTAGCCAACGTAAAATAAAGGACATTTTTTTTTTTAAACGATTTGGGAATACGTACCTACAACTTGTATGATAAAAGTACCTTCTCCATATCGTAATTTAAATGAAATGTTTACCACTTAATTATATTATTTAATTGTATAAGTTGCCCTGCTGTAGCGAAAAATTAAGCCAAGTCCTTTTCAAGGACTTCGCCATCCATTGCTACCAAAATGCGTTTGCCATAATTCATACTGCACGACGAAACCAGCAAACGTGGTTCAAAATTGGAATTCAATCTTCATTATTCACCGAAGCCTTCATTTTTCAACCAATTTTATCTAAAAACAAAAATAAAATATTTATTTTGGTTAAACTTTTTTGATAATATTTCAAAATATATTTTGTGTATTTTTTTGTTTTGGGAGAACCATACGATTATTTTTAACTAGGTTTTGTTACGTAACATTTATTATCTGGAGCAGGAGAATACATGTTCTCCAAAATTGCTACTTTTTCTGCATTTTTCACTAAAATATTTAATATAATCAAATTAAAATTCAGAAATCAGGCTCAAATATGTAAGCTTTCATAAAAAAAAATAAAAATTAATCAAATTAAGTAAAAAATGAAGTGAATGAATGCCAGTTTTGAACCACTATGCAGCAGGGGGTTTATTGTTCCCTTTCAGTGGAACTGGAAACTCAACGTGCAACACTGGGCACAACATTCCCTGTGCTTTATAGATTGTACAAAGATAATCGATTAAATAGACGCAACTGGCGAAAGTTTCCATTATATTTTATAAGGAACGTTTTTATTTTTCATATTCTGAGTTTAAAAATTTACCTTTGAAATATGCAGAGCCGATTTAAAGGACAGTTTAAGAAATAAAGGACAAAAAGCGTCCTTTATTTTGAAAAAATTTTAAAGGACAGGTGGTTAAAAGAAAGGACTGTCCTTTAAAATAAAGGACGGATGGTCACCGTAATCATATCCTACCCTTACTCTCAGCACTCTTTACCTGCTACCGACTAGGCCCACCCATCGTGCATCGTATAAAACAATAAAGGCAGCGTAAATGCAAATATCAAGTGTTGGCGGATAAATCTCCAGACCGCCTGCCTCTGCAACAAGAGTGGCGCAACTCGGTGAGGCCCAAAATGTGCGAGGGCGAAACTTTACTCATTCGCAACATCCGGCGTTTTCACACGGAAACGCGGCTACCCCATCCATTGCGGCTTTAGTAGGGGCAGCGGTGTTCGCGGCGACGATGATATTAATGGGTTGATGAAGCAGCGCCAAAGTGCAACAGCTGCTCAGCTGGATGTTGTGGCCGTCGCGGTGTGGTATAATGGGCGCCAGTAGTTAAATAAATTATATTATTTGATGGTGCGCCAAAATTCGCCACTCAATGATTCGATTAGCTTACCACACCTCGTTTCACTCATCGCGAACGCTTTCGCCCTAGCTGGATGATTTAACTGATTTATTTTGCCATTTTGTGAGTTAATCGGACTTTGTCGCAAATTGTTGTGCACAAATCAGTACGCATTTTATTTAAATAATTGTTTAGCCAGAATAACCTAACCTAACCTTTGTAGCTTGAAGAAAAAAAGCCAATAATCTTACAATTTGTCCGCGGTATCATTTGCTTTCGTTGGAGTTTGAATCACGCAGGATTTGCCAAATTTCCTATATCTAACACATATTGAATGAGAATTTTAAGGGATGATATGCATCCATGGGGCCCAAATCGCCGACCGATTGATTATATCTGGGTCATACATATTCTAAGGTATCGGACAACATAAATATTAACACGAATCTCCTACTCTCATACATGAAAATTAACTTAATCCTGAGGCACCTTTAAATTAATGAAAATTAAAGAAGTACAACATGAAACTAAAGGGTAGTTTATATTTAAGGGCCACCATTTTTTTTGCATTATACTTGATGTTCTTCGCTTTCCTTATATTACTTTGAAGTTAATAAAAAGTATTCGACAAACAAATCAGTGATTAGCTTTCTATATGAAAATAAAGTCGGTAGTCCAAAATATCCAAAAGTTATAAAATGGGAAAACCTCCTTATCTTCGAGCATTTTCGGCCTTCTTTCACAACAAAATAAAATACTTCCCCATACTCTCCATCATCCATGTGTTTTGGGTGGAAAACTATTTGTAGCGTAACAGTCTTTTTTACTAATTGAATTTTCAGGTAAAGTTTTTTTTTTGAAATAATAAGAATCTATTGGGATTATTTCGCCTATTTTTCTAATACTATTATTATCCTTAAAAATGCACTCTCGAATGGTGCTATACGATTTTTCATTCAAGAGTTACTGTTACTTTAACTGCCGTATCCTCGAATCTAACATCGCCAAGCCAAGCATATGCTTTCTAACTGATTATGTCATCTTCCAGTGGACATAGTTTCTGATGGAAAAATCGTAAAGCACCACTCAAAGGTGTATTTTGAAGGGTAAGAATAGTACTAAATGGCATAGAGTAACAGTGGACATTAAAGCCGTTGTTTGTGTACTTAAGGCTGGTTTTACATGAGACGAATTTCTGAACGATTCAACTCTCTGGCCACCTCCTCCTTGCTAGCTTCCGAAAGTGCAAAAGGATTTCTGCTTAAATTTGCCCAGTACCGCCACTGCAGATTCACCCAAACAAGGAAATAATGTCAATTGAAATTATTTCGCATACTGGTGCAAAATAAAATCCGTTTACATTATTGCTCTTTCAAACATTAAATTTGCGCAGCTTCGTCCGCGCGCTCCCCTCTCGTCCCATCCTCGAACAACGTTCTTCTAACTTTATCAGCATAGAAAATTACCTATTCGTCCTTGTCAATCCAAAAAAGATTTTTTTTTTAATTCATCAGAAATTTCCTCTTTCATTTGGTACCCATGTTTTAATTCTACATTGCATTGAATTTTTTAAATAATTTTTGTAATTAATCATATCTTTGAAATTATAAAGTCCTTTTAAATAAATGCTGACGTCAGAGAGAAAAAATAAAAACGCCACTTTAAATAAAAAAGTAGATTTTAAACCCATTTATTTATTAATTATTTTATGGTAGGAGAGATAGAAGCAATTTTTTCGGTTTAAGTTGTTGAACAGTAATGCATTGTGATAACGACATCCCGAAAATCCCGGGATCGTAAAAAGCGAAAAAGTTAACATCATCCCTAGGGTATATTCCCATCACAAGGTGCGGTTTTAAACTCCAGTTCCTATGGAAGAGCTCTTAACAAGTATAATAAGGGATGTAGGCTCTCTCTTTACGTTTATCGACGTTTAGTTTCCAATTTATTTAGTTCCTAGGATGACTTTCATATATTTCGCATTGGATTATAGAGGGATTTTCGTACCACCCATGGATGGAAGTCTAAATATGGGTATATTATTCTTATCAAATAGTAAATAATAAAAACTTGCTGGGTTATACGTTAAGACCACTTGTAAAACCTACCTAGTGCCTTCTCCAGGATTTCACTTACAGTAGAAAGAAATGGTCCTGTAACAGACTAACACTCTCTATAGAGGTTACCTTTAGTTTCTGAATTGAAATTATGAAAATCCAGTGTATTTCTCCTAGTTGATTCTACGTGAGTTCCTGCACTATTTAGAGAGGGTGTAGAATATTATGCGTAGATTAAGGAGTATCCAGAGGGATCACGCATCGATAGCCAGTTGGAAATTTTCCAATGCTGAACGGTGAACTCGGAAAGATAGAAGTTGGTCTGAACGGTGACACCATCGTTCTCAGACAGCAAAGTTTGGTCCAACACCTCTTCCCATCCAGGAAACCGTTGTGAACTCGGAAAGATAGAGGTTGGTCTGTTACCACCCCTATTAAAAATACTCAAACTGGTGTTTAGAAAATAGCGTAGGAGTGACTCACCTAGCTCGTTTTCTATCGTGCTGACCCAGACTGAGTGCCTTGCGTTTGCATCACTTCCAATAACAACGTCTCGTCTGGTAGCGGACTGTCCCGGGCATGGGACATATATCGCACACCGTCGTCAAAAGAGTCACAACTCAAAAAAATACGCTCGTCAGAAAATGCGAAAAACTATTTCGTAGCACATGCAAATCATATGGGCCAGGGCGACTTTACCTTAGGTTTTTTTAACAAATCATATCAAAAATTTGGTCCAGCTTTTGATGAAAGGTAAATAAAAGCTCTTTACACATTTTTAGCACATAATTTCAAAAATGCCAAATTTTGAGTTGTGACTCTTTTGACTACGGTGTGCGATATGTCGACACTAACAAGGCGTCCTGCTGCTCTGCCGTCTCCACTTTATTACTGTTGTGCTATAAAAAAACAATGTATACCCTTCTTGATAAAAATGCAAGCCTGTGGTTTACCAACCTCGCTTTTGTTGAATAGATTATAGTTGTTATATACATACATATATGTATTAAGGCTCATGACCAGGGGACGGATTTTTAGGAACTAAAAACCTATAAAAAAAGGCAAAATAAAATAACGAAATAGGCAGGAAAAGGCACAAGAAATAGTAAAAAGGGCAAAAAAAGGCACTAAAAATATATATGGAATTGCACATAATTGCGGCAACAGCATTTTTACCACCAACGTTTTTCGGTTAATTTAAATTTATTTCTATTTTTACCCCCCAGCTGTTCACTTACCGCCGACCGCTTTACCGTCGTCCGCTGTAATTCTGGGTAGAGCTTAAGTTTTCGAGATATTTTCAGGTGTACATACAAGGCCTATGAGTAAAATTCTTCCCTGCTAATTTTTCATTAAAAAAAATCTCTGCGCACTTTCAGTGATTGGACATACACTTATTACTTCTTTATTTATCCATTGATTTCCTTCATTATCATCTTCATTTTTTTGTAGCAGAACAGGCTTTAACACAAGTTGATACAAGTGGCGTCAATTTAAATATGGAACGTTTGAAACTTTTATATTATCAGGAATAAGGGCTTCGCTATAATTACTTTTTTAAAGGTACAATAGGCAAAAAAGGCAACATCAAATGTGTATGTATGGAATCAGGGAAAGCTAAATCGTGAACATTCTCAATCGAATATACTCCAGCTCTTTAGCAGAAAAAAAGGCAATTTCCAAAAAAAAATGAACAGTCCAGCGCCTTCGTCTTGGTCTGCAGGCTGTATCGGAGATACAGCCGCTATATTTAAACGTAGAATACGTGGTATGGTTAAGAGCATATCCAAGTCAAAAACGAAATCACACACTAAGAATAGAAACAGATCCACATTAACTGCAATCAACATATGTACGTATGTATGTATTTACATATGTACACACGCTGCGATTAGGTTATAAATAGCGCGCCTCTGTTTATCAAAAGCCGCATTACATACGCATACATACTTTTTGTCTCCTTCCCACACTTCCAACATATGCACGTGTTTGCAAAATGATGACGAGGTGATTTTGTATGGAAAATCATTTATGCCCATATATTTGAATAAAATAAACATATATAGAAGATATCAACCAATACTTCCCATATNTATCAATTATTACCTCTAGTACTTAAGTGATCTGATTTCTGCATCTGATCGCTTCTGTTAATCGTTAATCTTCATCAGCCAAAGTAAGGTCATTAGTTTATATGAGAGTGTAACAATTGACAGCATTCCGGTGCTTCCGGTTCTCGATGTTCTTCAATTCTGGAGAGAAGCTTGAAACAACTTTGGACCACCCTGGTGTAAATACATATATACCTATTCTAGAGCATATACAAATATCTTCGATGCCTTGTTTCGTATATTGTTGAGTTGCGGTTGTTGAAAGTGACTGCTCCTGAACTGCATTGCAGCTTTATATTTGTTCTTTAATTTCATTATACATACATCCATACTTAGTTACTTATGTGCATACATATGTGTTCACATCCACACCTCTGAGCTCATAGCTTCTGTGTTGTGTAGTGAATATTTATGTGGCAAAATGCTTGCACGACGACCAAGCAGGGCTGCTGGCTGACTCAGTTGTGATGCTGTTCGTGTGCCCGTTTTGCAACTGCAATGCCTCCCTCCCACTTGATTGCTTGCTCTACCGCCCGCTTCCTAGCTGCTGGTTGTTAATTCACTTTTGGCTTATTTTAAACTCAATTAAACACATACACTGGCTGCAGCTGCATCTTTCCGCAAATTCCTCCCTGAGCGCCGCCTGGCACGCACATGATGCGGATAGAAGCTGTGGGAACGCTTTGCTTGTGGACTTTTTTTCAAAATCCAAGAACGTCCTTCGTGTTTAATTTGTGCTGCAGGTTCCCAAACGTATGGCCATTCAAGTGGCGCTCTACTGGGGACTTAAGCATACCAGCTTTAATCTCTATTTCTGGACGTCTGCCTTTGCGAGCGGTGGTTGTTATTAACATCGTCATGGCCTTTTAACTTCAGCCTGACATCTCCGCCCAAGAAGTCAGTTTGGTTTGGCTATTTTTAAGTCGCTTTCACCTTGCTGCCCTACTGGGCAAAGCGATTATGTTGGGCATTTCAGTGCAACAGCAAATTGGATCGACCTGCTCTTGGCTTGCGTTATTGTTCTGTGCAAGCAACTTTCTGTTATGTAAATATAAAGAAGCAGGTTAAAGTTCTTCTTAGCTTCCTTCAGTTGCCATGTGTGGGCGTGGTGGGCGTGTGGTAGAAATGTATGCAGAAGTAATTTGAGACCTGGTGCATGAAGTGCTACAACTAAAAACTATTAATTACTCGACTCCCTGCTGCTATATGACCAAAATGAAAAGGCAAGAGCTTTTAATCCAGAGCCGTTGTCAATGCAGGCACTAGTTTTGAAGTTTTGGTTTTCGAAAATTCGTAAAAACCATTGCACTTCAACGCAGGTCAACAATTTTAGAAACGCATTTTGGCGCCGGGATATCGTTAGTGCATATATACATATATATATATTTGTATTAAATTTTTTCTCCATGTTGCTTAATTTTGAGATAATTGTCAGTTTTGAATTTTTAAAAAGGGCTTCGTTTTGCTACTTCAAATCGAAAATTTGGGATGAATTCAAGCCATGGATACCCCAAACTGTTTATAAACTGTACTACAAACACTTGAAACAATAGTTCCAGGAAGCCATATGTCGTTCGGAATGCCTAAGCAACGGACAAATCAGAACAATCACCATTATTTCTGCTGTGGTAGTTTTCGAGATGTTAACGTTAAAAAATTAGTTATCCAGATTTATATATATTTCAAAATTTTGTTCCATCCGTGATTCGTTATTCGAAGAAATCTTCAATGAAGCGGGCATAACTGTCCCTGTTCGAAGGAGTAGCGTCTAAAAAGTCAAAACCTTTCACCCAAGAAGAATTAACTGATTCGATAATGGACCTAGAATTACCTAAGGAATCTGCATTGGCTTCTAGATTAAAAAAGAAACTTGTTGGCGACATGTACAAAAGTGACAATCTGTTCTACTATAAGTAGGGTTGCCAGACATAAAATGCCGCAAGGGGTACCGGCAAGAATAAATTTGAGGGACTTGGGGTACAGTTGAGAAACAAAAAGGGGTATTTTTCGGGGGACAAATAAAACTAAATGTATTCAACTAAAAATTGATTTATTCGCTTAGGGAAAAACAACCCCGTTCACAAATAAAAATTATATATCATTTGCGCAAAAAAAAGTTACACTGGCCATCAAAACTGAGAGCATAGTAATTTTATTTTAAATATTTACAATGTTTTTTAGGTTAATTTTTTTTCTTGTTATTTCTCTTATAAAATTAATTTTCATACTTCAGCCAAAACCATAAGATTAATTCAAACTTTCAAACTTAGTAGAAACTCTAAAAAATGCAACAAATTTCCATAAAAACGTTGGACTTTTAAAACTGAATTCTTTGATATGCAGTTACATGGCTCATGAAAATTTATTAAAATAGGTGCAAGATTTACGCTGCTAAAAATCGCGTCCATTTTTTATGCTTTTTATGCTGATGCCTTTGCAAACAAAACAAAAAATAAAAAAACAACGCCAGTCTTTATGAATTGCACTTCTTATATGAAAAAACCGCTGCTTAAAACTTACACTAATTTTAATAGAATTTGATGCACATCCAAGAATTCAGATTAAAAAGTTCAAAATTTTGGTGGTTATTTGTTGCATTATTCTAAAATTTGTATTTAGTTTGCAAGGTTCATTGATATGGTTTTTTTTTTTTTAATGAATGAAAAATATTTTTATAAAAAATAACAAGAAAATTAACTTGAAAAACATTGTAGATATTTGAAAAAATCACCATGTACTCAGTTTTGATCGCCAGTGTCTGTACATAAAAAATATATGTACATATACACATGTATATATGTATGTATACATATTTAGTCTTAAATATGGCATAAAAATTTATCGATACTTTTCGTTCAACTTTCATTCAACTATTCGCCTATACGAATTGAAGAATACAAATACGCTTTAAGCGAAAAGTGAACTATTTCGGGCAAAAATGGGGGACCTACGCAACCTTCCATACCGAGGGGAGACAAGAAGACAAAACCAGGTATGTCCCCCCAATGGGGTACGTCTGGCAACCCTAACTATAAGAGAGCAAGACTTGCTACAACTTTTTCATTCCGAAAATGGTTTTTTTTTTGGTTCCGATGTGTTATTTTGGAAATAAGACTTTCAGAATACCAGAAAAATTAATTGCACCTTTTTATAGACACATCAATGCATAAATATCTATATTGTCCCCTCCTAGCACATAAAGCTGGCCCTTATTAAAGAATTTGTAAAGACGTTAGAAGAAAATGGACAATGGTTTTCTTATATAATGAGAAAACGTCCTGGGCTCGAATTTCATTCGATTGCAAACGGTCGTTCGTACGATCACGGAACCCTGGTCTAAGCACAGAAAAGATAAAACCGAGAATTTTCGGTGCCACACAAATAACAATCTTAAACAAGGATGCTGGGATTTCATAAAAATTTTCTTTGAAATCACAAATCCAGAAATTACTCCGAAATCCGGAAAGACATGCTAGAGAGCTTTAAATCCTTAGGCACCTTGAGCAATTCCCAGAAAATTGTGGATCCTATAGTGAAGAACAAGGTGAGCGGTTTTAGCATGACCTAAAAACTATGGAAGAGAGGTACCAAGGCCTATGGAATTGTCGTATGATGGCTGAGTCCTTTGGGGAATGTAACCTGAACACCTAATTCACAAAACTCGCGAAAGAAAGTTTTTAGGTACATAATAACGTAGTAAATGCAGTTCTCGATGCAAATTCTTCTGTGTGTTCTTCTGTAAAATTCAAAATCTAGAAAACTAAACTTGAATCGGTTATTTACCAAAGCCTGTATTTAAAGCAGCTCAGTTGAACTCCATTGAATTTGCCATATCGTAAAAATGCTGACTTATTCCCTTTGGTAATCAACCGATTCACCTAGAAAATCCAATTTTTTCTATTTACATATGTATATAATCAATATTAGGTCCTAAGTTAAGAAATAACCGAACCAAAACCACTCTTGATCAGTGTAACCACTTCACTTTTTCTCTCAAATCAATAATAAACAACCCATTTTCGTGTGATCTCGCTCCATAGAAAATTGGCAAATTGCACTGGTTAAAATAATTTGTTGATTCATCTTTCATGTTTGCTCATATTCATGTTGGTGCAGCCACAGTTCGGGTATTCGGCCAACCTTGTCAACTGGAAGGTGACAGGCCCGATGTAGGGAGACAGAGGTGGCGCAATCAGCAGTACCGCTACTTTGTTCTTGGCGAATTTGACAGAAACAGTTGTTCGTGTGACGTCATTTTAGCAAACTGTTTGTATGTATGCAGAGATGTTTATATGCATGTAAATATGGCGACCTCCATGGTTTGACGGTTGACACTCTTTCTCTCCTCCATCTCCAATTACTCTTTCCTATTCGTTGCTATCTTGACGTCATCACCCGCAGGAATGCGCAATCTTGTATTCTATCATTCTTGGGTGACAGGTGCTATCTATGTATGTCCATACATACATAATGTGACCAACTATTTCATAGCTCAAAGAAGTACAGAAACTTAAAACCAAAAATGTAACATATGTATTCAAACACACAATATCTCTTCTATATGTATTTGTATATATATTTTGTCAAACAGTAGATAATCATATTCGTGCTTTTTCATTATCGTTTCATTTATTTATTCTAAATTATAATTTTTTTTTTAAATAATACAAATTTGTATGTACACTCCTGCCGATCTGCGTTTTAATAACATTCGTTTTCGTTAGTACTGCTGGTGAATTTATTTTATATGTACATATGCATGTACACCCCGTGTCGTAATTATAAGCGCACCACATATTGACCAGTTTTAACAAATTCTCTTATTTTAATTATTTTTCTATAAAAATAGAGTTTATCCTTTGACAAAAACCGTATAAATCCAATTTCAATAATAATAATAGATTGGCGCCCATGATAAAAACATAGCAAGGTAGAACCGTTCTCTCAATTTGTCGGCCATGATTTTTTTTGAAGTTTGCCAACATTTTAAAATCATATAAAAGTGAAAATAAAAAATTGAAATTGTTCGAAATTGTTGTTGCTTGAGATTGAAAATGAAAATGTGTGTGTGAGTTTGTGAGTAAATTTAAAAATTAAAATGTTTGGAAACGTCAAGAATTTTAAAAGTGACTCTCAGCGGTTCTACCTTACTATATTTTTATCATGTTGGCGCCTACACATATTTATGTTAGTGTTTGGCCGAGCTTCTCCGCCTTGATGATGTCACACAAATGGGAGGGACCTACAGCTTTACGCCGACTCCGAACGGCGATTGTTTATTTATGAGAAGCTGTTTTTCATGGCAAAAATACACTCGGAGGTTTGCTATTGCCCGCCGAGGTGCCACCGCTGTTAAAAAAAAAAAAACCTTTTTTCTACATATTTTTTTGCGATGTTGCTTTGACCACGGCTTGAACCCAAGCGCGGCGGAGTGGAAGCGCGCACTGCTTACCATTACACCACAGCGGCCATTGTCCAATCAAGCCTTGTGTAATATTAAAAAAAAAATCACTTTCGTAAAAAAATTTAGCTTTTCAATTAGATTTCTTAGAAAGATTTTAGGTATGCAGTTTTGTAGTGCATTCAGTTTTAGTGCAATGGAGTGCAAGTTTGAAGTACCTGGGACGTACCGCTGATTTTTGGCAAAAAGTCCTAACTACTTTAAACTTGCACTTTATTAAACATATGTTCTAAAATTAAATGCGCTTTGAAGCAGCATACTCCAAACCTTTAATAGGGAATCTAATTAAATAGTTCGACATTTTTTCGAAAGTTTGTTGAATTTTTTTTATAAGTATTAGTATTTTGCACAAAGTTTGAAACCGGATTTATACGTTTTTTTTTTAAGAATAAACTAAATTTGTAAAACATTAAATGAAATTAAATAACAAAAAAAAAATTGTTTAAATGTGTCAATGAGTGGGCGCTTATGATCATTACATGGGGTGTATTTCAATGTGCATTTGCGCATACCTTGACTCTAAATACATACATACTGTCACTTTTTTATTTACATACGCCATTATGTCTTAAATAAGCAAACAAAACTTGTGGCTAAGTAATAAATTCTTTACTTGTACAATTGGTTTTGTAATTTTCATTTCAAAATAGGCCGTTAGTACCTATTTAATTTAAATGATATGAATTCACACAAAACAAAACAACGCCATAATTCAATCAAGTGTGACTTACTTGCAACACCAACCAGAATGGCGATCGTGGTCAATTGCAAAAAGCTTTGGAAAAAAGTAGCGAAACATTAAAAACAAAATGACTCAGATGAGGTTTAGCTGTATTTAAGCGACTAATAAATATTTGAAGAATAAGTTGGAAAAGACTTTAATCTTATAAAATTTAAAGCAAAAGTTTTTGTAATTTCTCCAATCTATTTTAGGGAAAACTTTCAATGCAAACTCAAAAACGTAAACAGGCCGGGTGAAGAACATGCGAAAATGTGCCCAGAGAATGCGAAAATGTGCCCAGAGAATGCGAAAATGTGCCCAGCAGCGAAATCAAGCGATAATTACTATAATTATAACTGTTTGCCTCTGTTTACTTTCAACTATCCGGTTATTTTTTATATATCTTTCGTTAACGTCGGATATTTTTATCGCTAAATACCTTATACATACACATGTACACATACATATGTACACACAGTAGCGGACACAAAGAGAATATACTTAAATATTTGTATTATAAAACAAATTACTTATATAAAAAAAAATTACTACATACATACCTACGATCAGTACATTTGCCAACTGACTGTAAATAAAATGAGAGGTTTGAGAAAGCCAGAATTGGCGGAAGCTGATAAAGTCACAATTTTGGCTTTGCATATTATGAATTCGTACGATGCACGATAAACGCTTGCATTCTGTTATCCCCTATTACGAACCGATGTTCGTCGTAGCAAATCCGGTAGTTAGCGCAACTTATTTGTGTTGGTTAACGATAAAAAAGTGAACAAAAACCACCGGCACTCAAAATAATACATCTGTCGGGCGTATGAAAAGAACATTCCGCCCTCTGTTGAATATCGTAATCGTCAGTAAAAGTGACGATACGGCCGTCGTCGGTCATGTTACTGATGCGCTGACGATCGTCGACGATGACGATATTCAGCATAGGGCCGAATACGAAAACTAATTTCTACGATAAGCTTGCCAGCAGTTATCGTCTATCATATGGAAATTCAAAATAGGGGGGTTACTTAGATTTTTGGCAGAAGACCGGATCTATAGAACGCAGAGCTAATTCAGAACAAATTAAGAAAAAGCCGGATAAACCGTCTGTATTTTACATATATGAATTTTCTCTGTAGTAACACTAACTGCTAGTCAGAAATCATGACCAAAATTAAAACATGACTGCCAAAAATAGATATAGCTTTAATTTCGAGATCAGTAAGGCCAAGTAAGTTCAAAATATTTTGGATGGCAAGTAAAACAGAAAAAATTGGTGAAAAATTCACACTTGGTGGGGTTCACCGATCCCACTACTGTCAATGGGAAATACACCATACGCTGAACCGGACCGACTATACAAATATGGTATATTATAGACAGGACAGTGATCGATAATCAATCCACACCTTCGCCAACTCTCACCTCTTGAAATCCATCATCGGATCCCCTATCGCAGACGCAGAGCTCGGGGTGCTTCGTGAGACCCTCGCCTAAAATATTCTAATAAACGGTTTGAAAGCGGTTTGAAAAAACCGAGTCAATCATCATAATGTCCCCCGAATTAAGCCGAGGGAATTATACAACTACAATGGGGTGGAAATAAGTAAAGTGTCAGCTCCTAGAAACTTGAACCAATCGCCAAGCCATTGCCCCGAAAACCTTCAATGGACTAAACTCCAGAAGCCACGGGTCAAGCACGATTGGAGAAAAGCAATCTTTGCCGACAATCGACGCTATGATTTCCAAAATAGTATCGATGGTCAGATTTCTTTTAGGTAAAAAATATTTGGCTGGACTCTCCGAGTAATAATTCCAGAAGCTAAAACTCCCCCCAAAGAAGGCCTTCATGAGAGTCAAGAGGCTTTCCTTTCTCCTTACTTTTCTTCCAGAAGGGACATAGGGAAGAGTTCTTCTAAAACTGCTTTTTTAATTCACAGAAATCATCCCTAAAGGAAGTATTTATTTAAGGTTCAAATCAAATATGTACATATATTCATTTGTAATGCTTAATTCGCCTAAATTGTGAATAGAAAAATGCCTTCTAAAAGGCATGCCTTTTTCAGCCATTTAGAATGGCTTCACTTAAGAAGACCTACCTAAATTACCTGCTGGGACATAAAAAGTGTTTTATCATCGGTCCTGCCTTTGAAGAGTTGTCGCTTCTAATGCGAGGCGGATAAATTTACTTTTCGCAGAAATATATTTCAATGCTGATAGCATCGGTTTGAAATTAACGTCATCGCACATGCGGTCCAATAATTCTTCCGCATGTAAATAAAACAAAATAATCACCTTTTTAAGGTTGTCCTCTTATTTAGCCGCTACTGTATGTACATTCATATGTATACGAATTTGTTTTTAATAAGCCACCACAAACTTTCAGCTATTTCTCGTACATATGTACGCATCGTTTGCAAATATGTTTATACATTTCCAACTGTTATCGATAATGGAAGCTGCAGAATTCTTCTATNCATCGGTTTGAAATTAACGTCATCGCACATGCGGTCCAATAATTCTTCCGCATGTAAATAAAACAAAATAATCACCTTTTTAAGGTTGTCCTCTTATTTAGCCGCTACTGTATGTACATTCATATGTATACGAATTTGTTTTTAATAAGCCACCACAAACTTTCAGCTATTTCTCGTACATATGTACGCATCGTTTGCAAATATGTTTATACATTTCCAACTGTTATCGATAATGGAAGCTGCAGAATTCTTCTATTTCGTTCAAATACATTCCAACGTCAACTAACAAGTATGTATTTATGTTATTCCCTACATATCGGTAACATTCCATAATTACTATTTTACCTACATATTTACCCATACATGTACTTAACATATGTGTGCATATATGGGTTGAATTTGCGTTTTAAGGTGCCTTTTTTTAAATATATAGTTGTATATGAGATTGTTTATAACTGTTTTGTTGATTTAAGTTTTCGTTTGCATTCATTTAACTATTGCTATGAGTACAGTAAAGCTATATATTGTAATTTTGCAGTTGAATCTAAAGTATTAATTAGCTTATTTGCGCTATNGCCTTCTAAAAGGCATGCCTTTTTCAGCCATTTAGAATGGCTTCACTTAAGAAGACCTACCTAAATTACCTGCTGGGACATAAAAAGTGTTTTATCATCGGTCCTGCCTTTGAAGAGTTGTCGCTTCTAATGCGAGGCGGATAAATTTACTTTTCGCAGAAATATATTTCAATGCTGATAGCATCGGTTTGAAATTAACGTCATCGCACATGCGGTCCAATAATTCTTCCGCTGGTAAATAAAA
Organism: Rhagoletis zephyria; assembly: GCF_001687245.7. Taxonomy (NCBI): domain Eukaryota; kingdom Metazoa; phylum Arthropoda; class Insecta; order Diptera; family Tephritidae; genus Rhagoletis; species Rhagoletis zephyria. The sequence goes on from NW_016158632.1 coordinate 38,747, forward strand.
CAAAATAGTCACCTTTTTAAGGTGTCCTCTTATTTAGCCGCTACTGTATGTACATTCATATGTATACGAATTTGTTTTTAATAAGCCACCACAAACTTTCAGCTATTTCTCGTACATATGTACGCATCGTTTGCAAATATGTTTATACATTTCCAACTGTTATCGATAATGGAAGCTGCAGAATTCTTCTATTTCGTTCAAATACATTCCAACGTCAACTAACAAGTATGTATTTATGTTATTCCCTACATATCGGTAACATTCCATAATTACTATTTTACCTACATATTTACCCATACATGTACTTAACATATGTGTGCATATATGGGTTGAATTTGCGTTTTAAGGTGCCTTTTTTTAAATATAGAGTTGTATATGAGATTGTTTATAACTGTTTTGTTGATTTAAGTTTTCGTTTGCATTCATTTAACTATTGCTATGAGTACAGTAAAGCTATATATTGTAATTTTGCAGTTGAATCTAAAGTATTAATTAGCTTATTTGCGCTATGATTGCGTTTCTTTGAGAGTGTTTATATATTTATGTATGTGAGTAACACTATGTGTTACCTGCTGTGAATATTTATACTTTTTCCAAATTAGATAGAAATCGATACGTATAAGAAGNCCTGGGACATAAAAAGTGTTTTATCATCGGTCCTGCCTTTGAAGAGTTGTCGCTTCTAATACGAGGCGGATAAATTTACTTTTCGCAGAAATATATTTCAATGCTGATAGCATCGGTTTGAAATTAACGTCATCGCACATGCGGTCCAATAATTCTTCCGCATGTAAATAAAACAAAATAATCACCTTTTTAAGGTTGTCCTCTTATTTAGCCGCTACTGTATGTACATTCATATGTATACGAATTTGTTTTTAATAAGCCACCACAAACTTTCAGCTATTTCTCGTACATATGTACGCATCGTTTGCAAATATGTTTATACATTTCCAACTGTTATCGATAATGGAAGCTGCAGAATTCTTCTATTTCGTTCAAATACATTCCAACGTCAACTAACAAGTATGTATTTATGTTATTCCCTACATATCGGTAACATTCCATAATTACTATTTTACCTACATATTTACCCATACATGTACTTAACATATGTGTGCATATATGGGTTGAATTTGCGTTTTAAGGTGCCTTTTTTTAAATATAGAGTTGTATATGAGATTGTTTATAACTGTTTTGTTGATTTAAGTTTTCGTTTGCATTCATTTAACTATTGCTATGAGTACAGTAAAGCTATATATTGTAATTTTGCAGTTGAATCTAAAGTATTAATTAGCTTATTTGCGCTATGATTGCGTTTCTTTGAGAGTGTTTATATATTTATGTATGTGAGTAACACTATGTGTTACCTGCTGTGAATATTTATACTTTTTCCAAATTAGATAGAAATCGATACGTATAAGAAGAAAGCCTTATAATTTATCTTTTATAAATTTTAGTAAAGAATAAACTCATAAGTAATTTAAGAAGTATGTAGGTACAAAAGTTATGCGACTCAAACCGAGACGACGTCAATTCAAATATATGTATACGTATGTGAAACATTCAGAGTCATTGCGAGAGTCGTGTCGAATGCAAGTCGTTTTTCGAGAGTCGAATCGTATCGAAACTTTCATGTCATTGCCCAGAATTTCGACTCGACTAGTGTATTAAAACGGAAAAACTTGGCAGCGCTGCATTATTTTCGACGTTTACTTATTTCAGCACGATAGTAGACAATGCCAATGTTGTCGAGTTGTACAATTTAGCCTAGCTTACGACTTACGCAATAAGGGCGATTTAAACATTGCAATTGGTTGGGGAAATTTAGAATCCCATAAAAACATTGATGCGCAGAGGCCGCGTCGAATTCAATAACACGAAGTGACCCATGTAATCAAATCGGCAATACTGCAGCACTGATGAATGTTTGCAATGTTTTTACAACGTCCCAACTGATATATAAAGCTGCTGGAAATTCACACCGAACATCATACTTGAAACTCGAACAATTCCTATATTGAGCGCTTGCATTCGATTGGTAATATACTCGTAAGAAATGTGGTTTTGAAATAGGTCCTTTTTTAACAGTTGATCGCGATTTGGTGAACAAAGTTCTTCGATGTTAAACAGTGTGTATCTTTGGAAATTAATAGATGATTGCTGCCTGTTTAATTAAATAACTATTACTTGATTTACATATTTTATTTTATCCTCTTCAATTACAGATTTTTGATGACAAAATTAAATTTACTCTCTTATTCAAAATTTAGACTTTTTAATTAGTTTGTAGTCCGCTCGGATTTGTGTTTTTTTTATAATTACATATGTATGTATGTGCAGAAATAAATATGTATATTTATGTATGTATGTTTACATTAAAAAGGAAGTTTTATTTTTAATTAACATTTCTAATGCTTATTGTGCCATAGTAATAATTCAAAGAAATTCATATATGATATTTCATTTCACTTTTTAATAACTTTTTTCATACACTTAGGTTTCTAATAATCTTAAACAAATATACATAGAATCATGTAAAAATGCTCTTTACTCTTCTGTAAAAATATACATACGTAAAATATGTAAGTTTAGTATAGTGAATTTAAAAGTACAAATTTAAGCACGCTATCTCATAAATTACTTGAAATTTTATTTTAGTTTAGTAAATTTTTAATTCAAATATACGTAAAGGTACCCATGTCATAGAAATTATTTCCAACAATTCCAATTTCTTGTGTACGTTTGGAATGCGCTTCTTTAACTCTAACTTTAGATAAGTTTTTCTAACGTTTATAATCTATTCATTTTCAACTGGTTTTACAAGAGTCCTTAGAATCGTCCAACCGCCAATGATGCTATTTAAGTGTTTTCATCGTAAGCGCCCCTTTGTAACCGATTTTGGTATTTCCCCTTTTTCAATTCACTTATAATGACATATTGTTTCGCCTACCATTAACCTTATTTACTAAATTGCATATCTTTAAGGCTGGTCCCAACTTGAGACCCATATACTTCATCATCATTTCCGAGTTGAGAAGCAGCAGCGCTTTTCCATCGATTTCCTGCAGAGAAACGAGAATTCCAAATATTCGTATGGTCTTTTATTTAAAATGAGACTTACATGTTTTCTGAAAAGATCACCGTGTACAGCAAGTGTGCTGTCATTGCTTTCGATGAACTGTATTACTTCCTCAATTGACCAATCCCCGGGATGTGAACGTATTGAAGGTAAAGATGCAGAATTCAGTGACGATGCCGATGCTGCTGGTGGTGCTGCAGGCGGAAAAACTACTGCACCTGCAGCGGCCGCCGCTGTCGATGAAGCCGACTGCGAACCGCTAAATGGTGTCGACACCGATGTAGGCAAGGATGCGCTAGACGAGAGTGTCGATGGCGACTTGTATGTGGAGGATCCAAGAACTGTGTTAACAACACTTGATTGTTCCGGATGCACTTCGGCTACCAGTGGAGCAAGATACTTCGCATTTGAGTTTGACGAATTCGCAACACTGGATGTGGTGATTGGGATCTGTTTTGAATCATCTTGATTGTTGAGATGATGCAGACGAATTTGGCGCAAAGATTGCGCTTGTGATGCAGTCGATGTACCATTTGTGTTCGGTTCAACCTTAATTTGCACTGGTACTAAATTGTTATTATTGATTGATAATTTGTGGTCGGCATCGGGTTTAGGAATGCTAGCACCAACTGCAACCATAACTGGCGCAGAAGATGAGTCCACCACATGTGACAAAGTAGTTGTTGATGTGGGCATTTCCTGTTTGATAATGTGAGACTTTTCGCTCAATAAACCGAGTGCTTTGCGTTTCTCAGGAATAACTGGCGACGTGGGAGGAGTTGAATTCTGTGACAACTGCCTTTTCTTAGCCATGGCACATTTCTCACATTCTTCCGTAGCGGGTACCAACGATATGAGATTAGGGCATGCTCTGCATGTGGTGCATAGTGTTTCGATGAATTGTGCCAAACTATCGTCATCCCTCATTCGCAACTGCGAAGGGATTTTAACCTAAGGGATTTCAAATTACAAAGTCATTTACTAGATATGTTTTCTTATGATAATTCTCGAATTGCCACACTTACAGTGAAGTTCTTTCCTGCTGCTGGCACAATGTGAACATCTCCTTCTAGCGCGAATAATAGTTTCGAGAGCTGTTGGGTGTCTGTGCTGGCAGCCAGAACTTCTTGCAAACATAATTTCGCCAAGGTTTGATGAGTGGGTCCAGTGACCATTGAGGGCAACTTAGAGCTGTTTACGAATGGTCCTCCCTTGCAGTTTGTGTGGAAGTGTGCGGTGACTGGTGTTGCTGGGAGCATGGCGTCTGTCTCCTGGACGAAAGTGTAGCGTGGCCGGGGGCTGCGGTGCTTACTCGAACTCGAATCGGTACGCGATTTATGACCCGGCGGTTGCATTGGATGACAACTACGTGCACACCAACCGACCGGAAATATATCCCGGGAGTCGTAGCTACACCAGTAGTCGAACGCTCCGCGCCACCCATCGAATGTCACATGAATTTGGTCGTCTTTAATCGCATCAACCGTCGCACAGCAAATCAGTTGAGGATTTTTCTTGTCGACCGCCTCGAGCTTTTGGCCAACTTTGAAGAGATTCTCCAAGGGGCCTGGCGGCTCCGGCTGGAAAATCTCTTCCGGTGCAACCATTGCGTTATTTAGTATCTTGCACAGGTAACCGGGCCAGCTGGAGGCATTCATGCGAAAGCCGAGTGGTGGTTGCAACATGCCGCCGTTCTTCTCACAGTGCCCAATCGCATGGATCTCATTCGAGTCGACTAAGCGCCAAAAATCATTTTGACTGTCACTGCCATCCAAGCGCAGTCGCAGCCGAGATCCGAGCACTCCCACAACCGTCGCAATACATGTCGATGTAACGTTACGCGGATCCAATGCCTCTAGTTTCATGCCAATTTTAAAATCGTTGATTGGCGGATTTAGCGCTTGCTTAAAGCAATCTGGTGGTGCCGCCACACTGCCAGTTTCCTAAGATAGCAGAGAAATATTAAATATTTAAATATAAAAAAATAAGCAACGCCTAAAAATTACCTCTAAATAAGCATCCCAATCAAATACGTGGAAACTCTCATACTGAAATGGACCGGTTGGAGTGCAGGAACCACCGCCAATTGATGACAATTTGCCACGTTCCGAATCGCCACGTCCACCAACGCCGCCGCTGTTATGTTGTCTCGTTGAACCGTTCTTTTTCTGATGTTTGTTCATGCACATTACTGAACAAAAATCTTTATTTGGCGCGCCTTCCCTTATGACATTATCGCATTGCGTGCAGGCGCCTTTGTTGTAGGCTTTCCGAAATTCTGCAATGCACGTTTCCGAACAGAATTCCTTCTTGCCGTTCTGTGTGGGTAGCACATACTGTAGCAGTTGCTTACTTTCGCCGCACCACGTACAAGTGGCGCGTTTGGCCGGTCGCCCACGAGAGCGCTGATTGCCATTGTTATTTTGGCCTGATGATGTGGGCGTGGAGGACGCAGTGGTCGAAACTCCAGTACCGTTCGAGCTCGTATTACTGCTATTTGACTCCCTTCCGCCCGACATTGCTGTCGTTTGAAACCTATATCGTATTTGTGGCCCGCTCCTATAATTATTTTATGGTTCTTATTAACTCGTATAGCTTTCGCCGGTGGCAAGCTCGTTGACTTACGACGCCACACACAAACACAGCTTATTCTAAATTTCTGTTCGGCAAGTCTTTCTCACTTTTACTGATTGGCGAAAAGAACTTTCGCAAAAATGGAATAATTATTATCATTTTACACTTTCAATGCTTTTTACACTAGCGCCAGCCATTTAGCGAGATTCTTTTTCATTGCAGTGGATTCTGGATGGATTCTCGGCGTTTTGCTGTACTGCCTATTGCCTTTCAAAATGTCAAATTTGGCGTTCTTTCATTTTCTCCCACTCTCTCTCGCTCTAACCACTAGTGAGCTCTTTTTAACATTATGCCAAGCGCGTTCTACGCTTTATTTTTCCAATTATCACGTAATAAGTTTTTCATAGATATTTTTGTATAATTTTTACTAGCAAATAGTTCACCAAGTTTTATTAAATGTTTTATTATTTTACAAGCAAGTTAATCTTTCTGCACACGTATATATTCGCGAGGAATTTTCTATGTTTTTCCACAGAGCTGCAGGCAAACAGAACGTTTGACGTTTCTGACGCAAATTCGCAACAGGGTTACCAACTCTTACGCCTGCCGATTTCGTCGAAACAAATCCCTTTGCGAAAGTCGCTTTAAATAAAATTCCATTTCTGCTCATCTTTTAATAATCGCTTGAGTGAAAAAATATAATGCAACTAAAAAAATAAATTAACAGACAAACGAGCAAAGAAATTCTGCACTCGACTTTTACAGCATATCTACTCGAGCGGTTGTAACTAGGGGCTTCCATGATAAAAAATTATCATGGGAGCTTCTAGTGATATCTTCATACTTCCATAAAACCATCAAGAAAAAACTAAAAAATTTGCGTGTTGTAACATTGATATCTCGCTGCCAGGAGTGACATTAAAAATTTTAGTCTTAAAATATACTTTTAACTACTAATATACTTTAATGCATAACCGTTAAGATTATTGTATTGTTTTCATGGACTGTTTGAATAAATGAAATGATTAAAAAGAAAATTCAAATTTTAAAAATCATTCAGCGTCGCATTTAACATTGATTCGCATTTGCCGGCGAACGCATGTTGGGTACCTTCACTTTTAGGTCGCAAATCTGGTAAGAGCTGGTGACCCTTACTCAAAACAAATTACATCTAGTACAATATGTTAGATTCTATTACAATAAATTCTGGATTGGCTCTCAAAAAGGGTTTTGGAAATGTCTACCGCAGGTGTGTGTCACTAACTGTGGTTCGTGGCTTTGCTAACGGTGTCGAAAAACAAACTTGTTCGCTTACTGCCAATGCAAGCACTGTTGATAAGTTAANATCGCAAACCTGGTTAGAGTTGGTGACCCTTACTCAAAACAAATTACATCTAGTACAATATGTTAGGTTCTATTACAATAAATTCTGGATTGGCTCTCAAAAACGGGTTTTGGAAATGTCTACCGCAGGTGTGTGTCAGTAACTGTGGTTCGTGGCTTTGCTAACGGTGTCGTAAAACAAACTTGTTCGCTTACTGCCAATGCAAGCACTGTTGATAAGTTAAAAAAAACTTTATTTCCTGGATATACACATCAGGGTTGCTGCGAATATTATTCCGAAATAAAATTCCTTTCCGGATAATAAACAAACCGCCTGTCCAAATTAAACAAATCTGGTATAATATGAAAGTGGACTGAAATAGCTTTTAATCAAAAATAACGAACGACCTCTAATTATATTTTTTTTTTATAATTTAATACTAAAGAAATTTATATACCTGACACAAAGTTTGTTATATGGTAAATAATTAACATTTTTTATTTAAATATTTTTCAATATATGGCTATCCTAGTTTAAACATTTCAGTTTTAAAGCTATTTAAGTCCTCTTTCATTTGATACATTTTATTAACATTAGATTAACAACAAAAAAAATAAAGCAAAAGCTGGTCAAAATAAGGCTATAATTCTGCATTTTCATGTATGTATATATAAAAATGTCTGTTTGACAGATACAAACCCACATAAACCTTTATTATTCTATATATTTGAATGCAAAGAAATTCTACTTTGTTTATGCTATAACAGACGTAGTGTGTCGATTAGGTCACATTCAATTTGCGTTATCTATAAATTCGGTGACCAGCAGAGAACAGCTTTGAGTATGATCGAGCCTTTTTGATCACACTCACTAAAAATCAAGCACAAGCGAACGCCACACTCGGCTACTATGTGTTCGATCGAGATGCATACCCGACAGCTGCTTTGGTTACGAACGAGTCTGTTCGATCACCCTCGCTATAAATTGAGCACAAGCGAACACCACACTCGGACACCCGCAGCTAACCCGAAAATTTGTGTAACAATGAAACGGACACCCGAACATTGCGATAAAATGCAGGACAACAAAGAAATTTACGCTGAAGGTAACTGGCGCCAATATGTTCCCACAAAGCATACGAAAATGTTGTTGCTTTGTGCTTGTGCATACGCAATGAAAAAATTAGAAGCGAAGTAGACAAAAATGTTTTTGCATCTATTTCGTATAGTTTCGCGTGGAAAGCTGTGTGTGTATATATTAGAACACAGCCTAAAACTATGTAGGTACATAAGTACTTTTACAAAAAATAAATGTGCACCGAGTGTATAGGGCTTGGGCATTGCCGATCTACACACATTTATACCTAAATGGATGTAGGCGTCGTGATGCCGCATTTTGTATGAGCAAAAATATAAGAAATGGTTAAATGTACACTTAAACAAACTACCGAAAAATTCAACCTTCTCTTTACCCTCTACGCACAAAAACTAAGAACACCGCGATGAGAAGGCAACATTTTTTGTAGAAACAAAAACGTCATAAGCCAATCAAGAAAATTTTGTGCACACTCGGGTTGAAACTCGAACACCCGGGTATATTGAGCTGCAAAGCACCCGAACCCAATCAAGTATGTATGAAAAGCAATCGGGTGTTGTGGCCAACATGTTCGTCTTGAGCTCAGTCGATAACGAACAATACTTCTGCTCGTATACAGAGAACGATGCAAAACGGGTTTTGTTAGATGATCGAGTATACACGAAAATCATGCACCCGCTGCAGATGTCTGGTGACCAGATCTCTGTGGACAAAAATCGAGACATTTCTAAAGCATCGAATTTGAACATACAATTTAGTTTTTAAAATAAAAAGACATACCATCTTTTCATACAGTTCTATTTAAAACAAATCAAATAGAAAAAGACTTGAAAAATTATCGTAAAAATGTATACACGTAATACATATATACGGTGGCGAAAATGTAGATAGGGAAAATACATTTTACCAAGTTTTGGCAACGGTAAGTTAAAGCTACTTAAAATTTGCACTTTGACTTGAATGGGTTACAAAATGCAAACTCAGTATGTTTCTAAAAAATAGAATTACAAAGTTCAAATTTTTTTACCTAACTTTGTCGAGTTTTACTAATTTTTGTAGAAAGTTTAAAATTTTGACTTACATGGTCTTTGTTAGATAACGAGCTACACTTTCACAAAAAATTATAAACATTAAAGTGCTGAACACATTGAAAACGACGAGCTACGGGCCACAGCTACCAATCTTCACGCGGCAGCTACATCATGAATTTGTATGAGTTTGACATAAAAGAAGAGGTAGAACCTTATCTGTCGCTGGAAAAATAGAAATAGATCTAATCTGGCCACAATCACAGTTGAAGTGTAGCTCTATCTAGATAAGAGTACATGTTAAAATAATTTGACAGCTGTTGTCCGTAGCCCGTCGTTTTCAATGTGTTCAGCACTTAAATAATCCATAGGGGTTAGGATAGTTATTTTTCATAATTTCACTAAATTCAAGTAAGAATCGCTTCATTAAAAAAAACAACAAAGCTTAACAAATAATTACAAGCACTTAAAAAAAAATGAGAAGAATGATGGACTCCAATATAGCGAGAGTACCAGTTTGACAGAATAAAACATAGCCGAAGGTCATAGAAAATATGGATGCTAGCTATGTTCATGTCTCCCTTATATTTTATGTTCTTTGTGATAACGAAAGTGCTGACACGCTTGTACGAGAATTGTTTCTGGGCCAGAGTACTGGAAGACTTTTGTCAAATTAATAAAAAAATTTAATCGGTACAAATATGAAAAATCGGAACACTTATACGTTGGACTTTTAAAAAANTAGCCGGTACAAATATGAAAAATCGGAACACTTATACGTTGGACTTTTAAAAAATATTCAGCGGAACAATTTTCTCAAATTCGATACTAATGGTCACCGTATCTATAAACCATTTTAAAGCGCTATAGTTGTACGAGGTGTCCTCTCATTTTGAAGTGAAGTGAACGTAATTACAAATAACAGGGTAGATTCAAATCAGTTAACCAACGCAAAAAGTGGCTAATTGCCAGCGTTGACGTACATATGTATATATTTTCGGAGGCTCCGCAATTTCCGTTCGACTTTTTTGAAAAACATCCTCGGAAACAAATACATAGGTGAGTTCATATATATGTTAATACAAACATACATAAGTATGTATGTAAGCTAAACTCATGCTGTCCATAATCGGGAAGGTTGTCAAATTAATTTCACTCTATCGCAAATCCCGCATGATTGAAATCAATTGAAAAAAATATTAAAAATTTACATGCTTAAATGTTGCGTGCTTGCTAAAATTATTCAATTATCTGCTATTTAACATCCATAGAAATATTATTGAAATACATCTAGGTGTTGCTGAGCTAATAAAGGAAATAAACGTACATGCATGCCTACATATGTACATAAATAAATATATATGAGCGTTTGAACACAAAATACAACAATACTGAATTGTAACAAAAACAACTGGGGAATGACGAGCATTTCTTATTTTACCAAAAGGGCCCTCTGATTCAGTACAGCGGAACTCATCAATCAAAAATTTGGCAAAGCTCCCTTGTAACCAATATTTTGTTCGATGGCTCAATTGATACGGGCATGCATGTGCATACACACATACGAACGTACATATGTTGCCATGAATGTTGATAGAAAACAAACAGCAACCAGTAAAAAGTGTCAAAACAGATATGGAAAACGCCGAAACTCGCCCAATTTATGAATGACAAAACTGTTGCGCACACACAATCTCCAACACATGTGTTAGTACGAGTGTATTGCACATA
>NW_016158632.1:49605-54497 GCF_001687245.7 Rhagoletis zephyria
ACTTCATTTGGCCTTTCTGAATGGAAGAGGATGATACGGCGGAATAATTTTTGTGCTTCTGCCCGCCCTTGAAGGATTAGGTATGAGGCTTTTGGCAAGGATGTGTTAGAGAGGCGAACACCTGAGCTCTTTAACTCCCACTAATCTGCTCTGATTTATTCGTAAATCATGTATGTAGATATGGAACAGACTAAAAGTAGTCTGAGTGCTGTTTCTGCCAGTTTTGTTTTGTGTTAGCTGCGACAAGCAAAAAAGGGATATTTTAGCGATAAAAAAGATATCCATAACAAAAATTCATATGAAAATCTAAAGCAAAGAATGAAGCGGCATACCAAGTTATTTTGCTCAAAAACCTTTGTGCTTTCATAAGATATACTAAAAAGGCTAGAAATTTTGCAGACTAATGGTCCAAGGGTTTACACTGCTTGCCGCAGATATCATTTATGAATCCTATACCTACTTATCGTCAATTTTGTTGGGAGCAAATGAGTCACAACTGTTTGATTCCTGATGTGAAAGCATGGCTATGCGCAACACTTTAAAGCATTTGAGAGGGAGGTCGGGGTGCTCTTGTTGTCTAAATATCCTTATTTCCACTACTTACCCATCTAAGTTTTTGTTTACCATCTGGTAGCAGGGATTGTTAAAAAAACTTTTCTAAATACGACTATATTACAATTTATGTGCAAACTTAGCGCATTACAAAATTCATAACGCAAAGAATTCTCTGAGCTATTCCGAAGCTAAGTATTAATACAAACAATAACTATTTCCTCCTCGGGCATCCGAGCGCAAAGTTGAGTTTTTGCCACGAATAAAATATTTTTATGAAAGTATGTATGAAGATTAATTTTGGAAATTCTCAAGAGTTCTATGCTTGACTAAAGCTTTGTTCATCCTTAAATATTCACAATTAAATATTTTCAATGCATGCTTACTAATAATATGTATGTAGGGTATATTTGCATGCACATTCATCTGCTACCCGCTAAGCAAATTTGTTAAGTGCTGCGAATGTTAATCATGCCAGCATAAATGATTCAGTTAGTTTAGCTATTAGGTAGTCATGAGACTGGAAATTGGCAGCTATGAAATGAGGAGTACAGCTTTTTTCTAAGCTGTTGCATACATTCTAACCTAGCTAACGTTTTTATCACAACGATCAGAAGAAAAAAGCCTATGTATTAGCGATGGACGAACGATTTCGTCTATAAACCTAGGTTAGCCCTCGAGGTAGTCCCTATTGTCACCAGTGTACCAGTCCCTCTAATTCCCTCTGCCAATGGTTTTAACTGTCATTTTTAACATAGGCGTGCCAATGGAAAAGGACCGGCACACTCAGCAACTCACCGTAAGATAGTCCTATTGTGGTTGGTTCACCTAATTATCTGGTTTTAAACTAGTCGATTTTTTTTCATGTAATACTATTCTGCCCTGCACTTCACAGATGCTTTTTCGCAATCAATGAAAAATCGAAAATTAAAAGTTTTATGTTGCGCCTGACGGCATTCGAACTCAGGAGCTCCTGAAAGCTAAGAAACAACATGTGAATGTATGTTCAAATGTTCACAGAGTGGTGCTGTTGGGAAACCTTTCATTTAGCTGAACTTATCCTCGATATAAATTACTAGACAACACCACTTTGTGTCTGCCAAAATGTACAAATCCGGTTTCTTAGGGACTGGTCGAAAGCGAACATTTTCGATGCAAACAAATGTGCAATTCTAACCGGTAAAATTTTATCCGGTGGAGTACTGGTCCTTTTCGGAAAATTGGCTGTCCTATTGTTGCAGGGTTGCCTTTTGTACTAACCAAAGTCATTTAGGCGAAGGCGCCCATCGCTTTGCGCTAGACATGGGGAATAGTCATGAAAGTTGTTATGCTCCGCAGATAAGAAGTGAGGTGGAAAGTATTAATGATTGGGAGAACCTAGCGGCCTACTAGGTAAACACGCATATAAGTTTTAATAATTTGCAAGAAGTAATAATAATTTATGTCCTTAAAATATTAAATAAATTGAACCGATAATATATTCCTAATAAGTAGTGCTGAAGTATTAAATTTTCTTACAATATATGTATGCAGTTCACGAAATTCTTTTCCAAAACTCAGCACATGGATTTCACTGGCATCCATCAATAACCCTTTTTGCTTGTCTTTAACCTAACCCAATTATGGCGAATGATGTATGCATTGACAGCATTTACAATGCACCCTACAGGAAAAAATTGGAAGTAGTCAACTGAATTACTTTTAAAGTATATTTTTGAAATTACGAAAATTCCTTATATTTTAAATGAACGCATATCTAAAAATTTTAGTCTACAAGGTTTGTTTTGCTTATCACCCGTATGCTGTAATCCGAAAGTTCGTAGTTACGAATTCGTAGCTCCGTTCCGAAAATTCGAAAATTGGTATGCTGTAATCGAAACGAATTTCGAAATACGATACGACAACGCGGATTTCAGCATACCAATTTTACGATTCGTAGCAAAATCGAATCTACGACGGATTACAGCATAGGGGTCTAAGTGTATTTAAGCGTATGCAGCCAAACAAAATTTTCTGTACTTGATTTCAAAGCAATTGCTGCAATTTGAAAATCATAGGTATGTATGTGCATATATCAAAACTGAATCCTTAAAGAGAACTTGAATGTATTTAAGAACAAGATTGGTAAAAAGTTATATCAAATAAATTTACAGTGAATTTTGAGGTGCAGTTGTATAAATATTATAAATAAAAAACCAGGTTTATACGATAACACAACTACGGTCTATTCGATATTCGAAAAATCTCGCTTCCATAAAGACGGCCTAAAAATTGTGAAAAACCCGGCTAAATCCGGTTTGGAAAAGCGGAGTCAACCACCCTAATACATAATCTTACAGTACTCGTTATTATTTCTTAATTTTTATATCGGTGCGAAAGGCAATTTCCACAACATCAACTTGTATTTTCCTGCAGGGTATACTTATGTACTCGTATGCATACATATGTAAAAATATACTGTACAAGAGTACTTTTAAGCATGGTTGCCACTGTTGGTTGTTTCCAACCAAACTTGGTGGTTTTTCTTTTATTTTTTCAATTTAGTTGTTTGGTAGTTTTTTCTCTGGTGTGGTTGTTTTTTTTTTTAATTAGAAATTAGCAAATTTTTTCTTTACAAAAAGTACTGAATGCCAAAAATGATTAAATAAATTTTTTAAACTCCTATTTTTAATGCAATAAAATACATATAAAAAGTGAATATGTTACAAGTATTCTAATAATTTTTATTTTCCGAAATTGTAGCTATAACTTTTACCAAAATGTGAATGAATGTGTTGTTTTTCCACAAAATTTTCATTAAAAAAACGGCCTTAAGCTCAATGAAATTGTTGAATTTTTGTAATATATTTTGGTTGGATATTTTTTCAACAAGTGGCAACCGTGCTTTCAAGTAGGTCTTGGGGGTATCACATCCTTGCTCGCTGAGCATTTCTCCTCTCGGGAAGACAGAAATCAGCTACAGCAGCTGCTGCATCTCCTTTTTGTGGTAGAGTCTACGAGTTTCTATTTTTAATCCAACTATCAAGAAATATTGACAATTAATGCCAGCAGTGATCCACAACATTCTCGACAGCCCAATCCACATTCAAGCCAGCAAGCAATCAGTGTTGAAATGACAGGACTGGTGACACTATATTAGGCTTAAATATGTGCCAATCCTTGGGAGGTCCCATATGGGAAATGGTCACAAATGGCAGCCGATTTATTTATGTAGTAATGTGCATACATGAATCCTGCCCAGACATTTGCAAACATTAACACATACTTATGTATACATATGTAATACAACAATACTGAATTGCAACAAAAACAACTGGGGAATGACGAGCATTTCTTATTTTACCAAAAGGGCCCTCTGATTCAGTACAGCGGTACTCATCAATCAAAAATTTGGCAAAGCTCCCTTGTAACCAATATTTTGTTCGATGGCTCAATTGATACGGGCATGCATGTGCATACTTACATACATACGTACATATGTATGTTGCCATGAATGTTGATAGAAAACAAACAGCAACCAGTAAAAAGTGTCAAAACAGATATGGAAAACGCCGAAACTCGCCCAATTTATGAATGACAAAACTGTTGCGCACACACAATCTCCAACACATGTGTTAGTACGAGTGTATTGCACATACATATATACATACATAAGTATGTGTTAATGTTTGCAAATGTCTGGGCTCTGGGCAGGATTCATGTATGCACATTACTACATAAATAAATCGGCTGCCATTTGTGACCATTTCCCATATGGGACCTCCCAAGGATTGGCACATATTTAAGCCTAATATAGTGTCACCAGTCCTGTCATTTCAACACTGATTGCTTGCTGGCTTGAATGTGGATTGCGGTGTCGAGAATGTTGTGGATCACTGCTGGCATTAATTGTCAATATTTCTTGATAGTTGGATTAAAAATAGAAACTCGTAGACTCTACCACAAAAAGGAGATGCAGCAGCTGCTGTAGCTGATTTCTGTCTTCCCGAGAGGAGAAATGCTCAGCGAGCAAGGATGTGATACCCCCAAGACCTACTTGAAAGCACGGTTGCCACTTGTTGAAAAAATATCCAACCAAAATATATTACAAAAATTCAACAATTTCATTGAGCTTAAGGCCGTTTTTTTAATGAAAATTTTGTGGAAAAACAACACATTCATTCACATTTTGGTAAAAGTTATAGCTACAATTTCGGAAAATAAAAATTATTAGAATACTTGTAACATATTCACTTTTTATATGTATTTTATTGCATTAAAAATAGGAGTTTAAAAAATTTATTTAATCATTTTTGGCATTCAGTACTTTTTGTAAAGAAAAAATTTGCTAATTTCTAATT
>NW_016158632.1:54522-106484 GCF_001687245.7 Rhagoletis zephyria
AACAACCACACCAGAGAAAAAACTACCAAACAACTAAATTGAAAAAATAAAAGAAAAACCACCAAGTTTGGTTGGAAACAACCAACAGTGGCAACCATGCTTAAAAGTACTCTTGTACAGTATATTTTTACATATGTATGCATACGAGTACATAAGTATACCCTGCAGGAAAATACAAGTTGATGTTGTGGAAATTGCCTTTCGCACCGATATAAAAATTAAGAAATAATAACGAGTACTGTAAGATTATGTATTAGGGTGGTTGACTCCGCTTTTCCAAACCGGATTTAGCCGGGTTTTTCACAATTTTTAGGCCGTCTTTATGGAAGCGAGATTTTTCGAATATCGAATAGACCGTAGTTGTGTTATCGTATAAACCTGGTTTTTTATTTATAATATTTATACAACTGCACCTCAAAATTCACTGTAAATTTATTTGATATAACTTTTTACCAATCTTGTTCTTAAATACATTCAAGTTCTCTTTAAGGATTCAGTTTTGATATATGCACATACATACCTATGATTTTCAAATTGCAGCAATTGCTTTGAAATCAAGTACAGAAAATTTTGTTTGGCTGCATACGCTTAAATACACTTAGACCCCTATGCTGTAATCCGTCGTAGATTCGATTTTGCTACGAATCGTAAAATTGGTATGCTGAAATCCGCGTTGTCGTATCGTAATTTCGAAATTCGTTTCGATTACAGCATACCAATTTTCGAATTTTCGGAACGGAGCTACGAATTCGTAACTACGAACTTTCGGATTACAGCATACGGGTGATAAGCAAAACAAACCTTGTAGACTAAAATTTTTAGATATGCGTTCATTTAAAATATAAGGAATTTTCGTAATTTCAAAAATATACTTTAAAAGTAATTCAGTTGACTACTTCCAATTTTTTCCTGTAGGGTGCATTGTAAATGCTGTCAATGCATACATCATTCGCCATAATTGGGTTAGGTTAAAGACAAGCAAAAAGGGTTATTGATGGATGCCAGTGAAATCCATGTGCTGAGTTTTGGAAAAGAATTTCGTGAACTGCATACATATATTGTAAGAAAATTTAATACTTCAGCACTACTTATTAGGAATATATTATCGGTTCAATTTATTTAATATTTTAAGGACATAAATTATTATTACTTCTTGCAAATTATTAAAACTTATATGCGTGTTTACCTAGTAGGCCGCTAGGTTCTCCCAATCATTAATACTTTCCACCTCACTTCTTATCTGCGGAGCATAACAACTTTCATGACTATTCCCCATGTCTAGCGCAAAGCGATGGGCGCCTTCGCCTAAATGACTTTGGTTAGTACAAAAGGCAACCCTGCAACAATAGGACAGCCAATTTTCCGAAAAGGACCAGTACTCCACCGGATAAAATTTTACCGGTTAGAATTGCACATTTGTTTGCATCGAAAATGTTCGCTTTCGACCAGTCCCTAAGAAACCGGATTTGTACATTTTGGCAGACACAAAGTGGTGTTGTCTAGTAATTTATATCGAGGATAAGTTCAGCTAAATGAAAGGTTTCCCAACAGCACCACTCTGTGAACATTTGAACATACATTCACATGTTGTTTCTTAGCTTTCAGGAGCTCCTGAGTTCGAATGCCGTCAGGCGCAACATAAAACTTTTAATTTTCGATTTTTCATTGATTGCGAAAAAGCATCTGTGAAGTGCAGGGCAGAATAGTATTTACATGAAAAAATAAATCGACTAGTTTAAAACCAGATAATATAGGTGAACCAACCACAATAGGACTATCTTACGGTGAGTTGCTGAGTGTGCCGGTCCTTTTCCATTGGCACGCCTATGTTAAAAATGACAGTTAAAACCATTGGCAGAGGAATTATGAGGGACTGGTACTGGTGACAATAGGGACTACCCGAGGGCTAACCTAGGTTTATAGACTGAAATCGTTCGTCCATGCTAACATATAGGCTTTTTTCTTCTGATCGTTGTGATAAAAACGTTAGGCGGTTAGAATGTATGCAACAGCTTAGAAAAAAGCTGTACTCCTCATTTCATAGCTGCCAATTTCAAGTCATCATGACTACCTAATACTAAACTAACTGAATCATTTATGCTGGCATGATTAACATTCGCAGCACTTAACAAATTTGCTTAGCGGGTAGCAGATGAATGTGCATGCAAATATACCTACATACATACATATTATTAGTAAGCATGCATTGAAAATATTTAATTGTGAATATTTAAGGATGAACAAAGCTTTAGTCAAGCATAGAACTCTTGAGAATTTCCAAAATTAATCTTCATACATACTTTCATAAAAATATTTTATTCGTGGCAAAAACTCAACTTTGCGCTCGGATGCCCGAGGAGGAAATAGTTATTGTTTGTATTAATACTTAGCTTCGGAATAGCTCAGAGAATTCTTTGCGTTATGAATTTTGTAATGCGCTAAGTTTGCACATAAATTGTAATATAGTCGTATTTAGAAAAGTTTTTTTTTAACAATCCCTTGCTACCAGATGGTAAACAAAAACTTAGATGGGTAAGTAGTGTGAAATAAGGATATTTAGACGACAAGAGCATCCCGACCTCCCACTCAAATGCTTTAAAGTGTTGCGCATAGCCATGCTTTCACATCAGGAATCAAACAGTTGTGACTCATTTGCTTCCAACAAAATTGACGATAAGTAGGTATAGGATTCATAAATGATATCTGCGGCAAGCGGTGTAAACCCTTGGACCATTGTCTGCAAAATTTCTAGCCTTTATTAGTATATCTTATGAAAGCAAAAGGTGTTTGAGCAAAATAACTTGGTATGCCGCTTCATTCTTTCTTTAGATTTTCATATGAATTTTTGTTATGGATATCTTTTTTATCGCTAAAATATCCCTTTTTTGCTTGTCGGAGCTAACACAAAACAAAACTGGCAGAAAACAGCACTCAGACTACTTTTAGTCTGTTCCATATCTACATACATGATTTACGAATAAATCAGAGCAGATTAGTGGGAGTTAAAGAGCTCAGGTGTTCGCCTCTCTACACATCCTTGCCAAAAGCCTCATACCTAATCCTTTCAAGGGCGGGCAAAAGCACAAAAATTATTCCGCCGCATCATCCTCTTCCATTCAGAAAGGCCAAATGAAGTTGTCATATATGCCTATCAGATACAGGTATTTGTGCGACGAGAACTGACCAGTCAATAGCCCCTAGGGTACTATTAGAAAGGGACTATTATTGATCCGCAATAGATTGGGGATACGACCGTATTGCATACAAATCCTAAATTATTTTAGTACCCTCGGCTCTGATCAGCAATCAATAGGTATATATAGGTATCATTTTTCGCTACCTTTATTATCTTCTTCAGGAAATTTTCCTAAAAAGACTTACTTTAACCATTCTCATTCCAATAAAAGTCCAATTGAAAGCTCACGGAACCGAAATCAACATATAAAGCGTATTATAAACCACCCGTCCGCCCCTCTAAAATGGAGGGAAATTGTTTTAATGGGAAAACGTTAAATATAGCCTACTAAATCACGGTAGCCCCATCTTCTGGAGGTAATACCGATTCCAATTTCGACCGGACCATTCCAGAAAAAGCTTTCCGTCAAAAGTTATGTATTTTTGCCCGCAGAATCCGAATCTGTGGTAAAAACATGTAGGTCTTATTAAAATCCACATCCGGGCGAAACCGGAAGTCGATAATACGACCAAAAGATAGAGCATCCCGACTTGAAGATTATTATATCCGAGCGCACTTGTTCACAAGGGTATTATAACTTGTTCACATAACGGTTGTTTGTAACAGCCAAAACGAATCGAGATAGATATAGAAAAACGTATACATAAATGCTCAGAATGAATAGAGAAATCGATTAAGCCATGTCTGTCTGTCCGTCCGTCTGTCCGTCTGCCCGTGTACACGATAACTCGAGCAAAAATTGAGATATCTCAACGAAATTTGGTATGTAGGTTTCCGTTAAACTTTACAGTGGACTTTATTTCGACTATGACTACGGCCAATCACTTTAATCCTATTTTTAGCTAATTTGAAAAAGTTAAATTAAATCAAGTTAGGGAACTTCCTATTCTTCTTAAACGGAATCGCTATATCTATAAATTATTTTATACTATTTAGTTCTTGTTGTGATAAAACTATAATTTTGTTTTCTACTTTTCAGTTTTTTGAAATCTTGTAATTAATATTATACTGTCTGTATATTTCTCATTCTGTTCATTTCTTTCAATGCGAAGAAAATTTTCCGCACCCTGATTTTTAGCTACACTTTTTACCTAACGTGCTAGATTTGACCTTAACAAACAAAATTTTCAATGTATTTCAATTAAATAGGTAATACACATATTCTGAATATAAACCAAATCGGAGCACAGATGCCGATTTTTTAATTATACAGACTCGCGCGCCACATAACTGCCAAATTTTTTTGTGTAATTATTTCTTTTCATGTAAGCAATATGCATTTTCGAAATGTGAACATAATCGGATCATAAATACGGGTTTTCCAAATATCTCGACTCCTGCGCCACCTATCAGCAAAATTTTTTGCGGATTTATTTCTTTTCACGCAAGTATTATATGTTCTAAATATGAACCAGATCAGACTATAAATGCGGGTTTTAAAAATATCTCGACTCCTGCGCCACCTAGCGGACTAAGTCATCTTTTATATTGCATTGTCCTCGAGTACTGAGCTAAGTTTGAAGTTTCAAGTCTGTAGCTCATCGGGAAGTTTGTTAAATATTGACTGCAAAGTTCCAGGACATACAAAGATACATACATACATACATACATACAAGTTAAGTTAAATAAAAGCTTGTAAAAAAGATAGAGCATCCCTGATTTTGTAGATCATATTTTAGCGTTTTTCAACAAAAGCATTTCCCTCCATTTTAGAGGGGGTGAACGGGTGGTCTAAGACACCCGGTATATTTAAAATATTTGATAACATAATAAATTGTGTATTTTCAAATTATCTATTTTCGTTATCTTAAACGATCATTGCAACATCGGTGCACGTTTATTTTTCTTTCCCACCGATCTGGCAACAACCCACGTTCTTGTTTTTAACTTGTTTAATTTCTTTGTCATTAGCTTTTAATACTTAATTTTTACCTCTTTGGACTTATTTATCTGTCTATNCGACATACAAAGATACATATGTACATACATACAAGTTAAGTTAAATAAAAGCTTGTAAAAAAGATAGAGCANACATACATACATACAAGTTAAGTTAAATAAAAGCTTGTAAAAAAGATAGAGCATCCCTGATTTTGTAGATCATATTTTAGCGTTTTTCAACAAAAGCATTTCCCTCCATTTTAGAGGGGGTGAACGGGTGGTCTAAGACACCCGGTATATTTAAAATATTTGATAACATAATAAATTGTGTATTTTCAAATTATCTATTTTCGTTATCTTAAACGATCATTGCAACATCGGTGCACGTTTATTTTTCTTTCCCACCGATCTGGCAACAACCCACGTTCTTGTTTTTAACTTGTTTAATTTCTTTGTCATTAGCTTTTAATACTTAATTTTTACCTCTTTGGACTTATTTATCTGTCTATTTCTTGATATTTAGTACATATGTATTTTTTTCATCTATCCCACGATTTAATTATGCGTTTTTAAAAGGTTTCAAGTCAAAAATCCTTTCCTATTGAAAAAGTAAAAATTTTTCAAAAACTCAAAAATTTTAAAAAAATTAACACGTTAATAAGGGGGTCATAAGATTTCATTTGATGCAACTTGTGTCTCCCGAATGAGGTCTTCAGTGTTGAATTCCAATCTGACTGAACTCTTCTTTCGACGACCTATGAGAGTTACATAGGTGCACTCACTTAAAAATCACATCGAGTTCGGTCAAGTTGACAAGTTTGAGGTATCGATAAAGTAAAAGTTACCATAACAATTTTAAAGTAATTACTGTCTGCTAAAAAAAATTTAGTAGTAATTATCTTTTTATCAGCCATTTAAGATCTTATTAAACAAAGGAGCAGTACAATGAATTCTACTTTTTTACTTACACTATTTAAGGTCCATCATTAGTCCTTTATTAAATTGCAGACGGAATCTCAGTGGATGTTTGCGCCTAATTGTCCAGCAATCATCAGTTTTGACTTTTAGCTTGTACCGAAATTCGTAAAATCATTCTAATTACTTATACTTGTACAATTAAATAGTGTTACAAATAGTGTAAAGATTTTAATAGCGTCTACTGCTTATTGTGCGTACATATGTACATATGTATGTATTTAAGTAAATATTCGCCGTCATCATAGGCGACAGTAATTCTTTAACAAAATACATAAACGATTTCTGGCAGCTTTTGGTTATTAATGTCACAACTGCCATAAAGCAAGAATTGCTCTCTGATGAAGCGTTAAATATGCGAAGAGAAATGACGAAATTCTAGCTGACAGCAACGTAATTAAAAACTCGCCGCAATATTGCCGATTTCTACGTAGCAGCGAGCAGTTGAGCGATTGGCAACGGTCTGACTGGCCAACAGGGCGTATGAGCAACATTCAATGCATTGTGACGACAAAGTTTAGTGCGCGGGTGGTGAGTAGGGGAAGGGGATGGTTAATTGTGCATGAAAAATGAAAGTTAAGCTGCTAAATTGCTGGGCTGACAGTGAAAGGCAAAGTGAGAACAAATTAAAATTTTTAATAATAAATTAAACAAAATGTAGGTATGTATGTATAGGTGCAAGCGATAATCGAAAATGTCAGTTATCATCAATGGATCAACACATTGATGGAACTGCGCACATATGAATCTCCATATGACAGGGGTTAATTGTTTCTGAGGCGCTCATTAAAAAAGTGAAACCTGGTTTTAATTGCTTCGCACCACTTTTTAACGCTCATTTGGCTATCCAATTGCGGATGCGAATACAAATTAAATTGTAGTAAGCGCATTATCACTCATTTCACCGCTACACGGCCACATCATCGCCGTCATTTCCCCACAAAGCGCATTCTTCCTGGCCGCTTTTAACAGCGCGCCATTTCAGAACGAAGAAAAAAAGCAAAATATTAGCTGCGAAAAGTTTTTCAAATTGGAATTCCACTGTACTTTGCCACCGTTGCATGCAACAGTCTGCTGTAGTCCCCAATTTATCTCTTAACCAAGTTGGTTAAGGTTAATGAATGCTAGTGACTAGAATGGCAGGTGTGTACGCATGCTCCCGTACGGCAACAGCCAACAGCCGTGGCGGTAAAANGCGGATGCGAATACAAATTAAATTGTAGTAAGCGCATTATCACTCATTTCACCGCTACACGGCCACATCATCGCCGTCATTTCCCCACAAAGCGCACTCTTCCTGGCCGCTTTTAACAGCGGGCCATTTCAGAACGAAGAAAAAAAAGCAAAATATTACCTGCGTAAAGTTTTTCAAATTGGAATTCCACTGTACTTTGCCACCGTTGCATGCAACAGTCTGCTGTAGTCCCCAATTTATCTCTTAACCAAGTTGGTTAAGGTTAATGAATGCTAGTGACTAGAATGGCAGGTGTGTACGCATGCTCCCGTACGGCAACAGCCAACAGCCGTGGCGGTAAAACCAAGCGGCCAACGCGGCACCATCCCCACACCCACACATTCGCGCGTACAACAAAACCGTCGCTAGCGAACAGATGATGCGAGCCAACACGATGTCCTGTGTGCGAACAGCTCGGCTGCCTTCGCGCTGGTCTCGCCCGCTGCCATTACCGCTATTGTCGCACGTCCAACGGANTCAAGCGGCCAAAGCGGCACCATCCCCACACCCACACAATCGCGCGTACAACAAAACCGTCGCTAGCGAACAGATGATGCGAAGCAACACGATGTCCTGTGTGCGAACAGCTCGGCTGCCTTCGCGCTGGTCTCGCCCGCTGCCATTACCGCTATTGTCGCACGTCCAACGGAATATAAAATCCAGCAGCAGTCCGCAATCCATCCTGAGTTGCTCATACGCCGTCAGCCTGTTGCTTTGGTCGCAGCCAGAAGCAGAATTTTACCTAATAAATAGAATAGCAACACAACGCAAAGCAAGCCTCAGTAACTATTTAGACACGCGTTTTCTGTCCGCCGCGATTTTAAATCACTAAATCCAATCGCTCGACGCGCATCGAATAAATAAAAATCATTTTAGTTTAGGTAATTCAATTCAATTTGTATTACAGAAAGTATTTCTGATTTGCCACGAGCGCGGATAGCGTGTGTGTAAGTGTGTTTTGTTTTGGCGGAAAATCCGGCAATCGAAGATTTCATAATCCTTAGAAATTGTACAATCGAAATTTAAATTGATTTGAGTCACAGCACGTTTCGTCATTACAGCCAATCGTACGCGTGCAACACGTTCTCCAGCGGCATTCATTAAGTCAGTTTGTTTTTGTTGCTAGCTGCTAGCCTGTGTACTTGAATTTCAAAATAAATAACGTCCACTATCATTTAAATCGAATTGACTTGCCGCGCTGCCGCCGCCGCTGTGACCATTGACTATTTATTTATTGTGTTGTTTTATCGCGTACATATGTATGTATGTCGGTTTAAAATTTATAATTGTGTTTGTGTGTAAAATTGTGTGTATGTATACATAACTAAACCTATTCTTGTGTTAAATCTATACAGTTTTGTGTTCGACAAGTGAAATTCACGCCTTTCGAGTTTGGGAAACAACTGCACTCTCTTCTTCTTTTGGATTAAGCGCAACGCAGGAGCAACGAAATTGGGTAGGTATAGTCAGAGGATTAATTTATTTCACCCCCTCGATGTCGCATTGCCTCAAAGCAGAAATTGGGTGACTCTTTTGAAAATTAGTCTGCTTTGAGAAAGGCAATTTACTTGCATAACAATGTAAGACTCTTAGGCTTATTTGTCCTTAAACCAACAGCCGAATAATAATCTTAAAAGGTCGGCTGGCATCAAGCATCAGACAATCTAATAAATTAATTCCCATTTAACAGACAATAANACAGGGAAATTTAAAATTGTGTTTGTGTGTGAAATTGTGTGTATGTATACATAACTAAACCTATTTTTGTGTTAAATCTATATAGTTCTGTGTTCGACAAGTGAAATTCACGCCTTTCGAGTTTGGAAAACAACTGCACTCTCTTCTTCTTTTGGATTAAGCGCAACGCAGGAGCAACGAAATTGGGTAGGTACAGTTATTTCGAAAAATTACTAACTGCACCCCCTCGATGTCGCATTGCCTCAAAGCAGAAATTGGGTGACTCTTTTGAAAATAAGTCTGCTTTGAGAGGCAATTTACTTGCATAACAATGTAAGACTCTTAGGCTTATTTGTCCTTAAACCAACAGCCGAATAATAATCTTAAAAGGTCGGCTGGTATCAAGCATCAGACAATCTAATAAATTAATTCCCATTTAACAGACAATAAATAAATTTACCCAATTTGAACGCTTCGCTGCGCTGACAGCTAGGCAAAATTCGTTGCACACAAACAAATACAAAATTTTAATTACTTTTAATTAAATGGATTAACAATTTTGAAGCAATCTGAAAGGAAAACCCGAGATAAGAAAGCAGTTACATGCATATTTATATTAACAAGTAAGAAAGTCTAAGTTCGGGCGGAGCCGAACATTAAATACCCGGCGCAAGTATTTAATATATGACTTTCACTTTTCCGAATGCTACCGCTACATGGTAAGCCGGGGCGTATCAATTTTGAGTAAATTAGAGTCCTTAAATATCGAAATTTTTAAGTTTCAAGCAGTTCTGAAATTTACCGTTATATGAAAAGCGGCCTCAATTTTAGTCCGATTTCAATAATTTTCAACGTTTTGCTTTTATGTGGCAAGCACAATAACCATACCGAGTTTGTATACAAATTGGTAGAACGGTTACCGAGATACATACATATATGTGATCGTAAGTGGGCGCTGCCACGCCCATTTTCCAAAATTTTATCACAAACGTATTTCTTGGTTAAGAATTGTTGCAAGCATCAATTTTGAATAAATTTGCTTTAATATTTACTGATTTATCGAAGATTTTGTATTATGGGATGTGGGCGTGGTTATTGTCCGATTTTAAAAATTTTCGGCCATCTAAAACTTGCTATAAATATCAATTTTGAGTGGATAATCTCCAGTAGTTACTAAAATATCGCAGTTTTCGTATTTCTGATAATTACGGTTATATGGGAAGTGGGCGTGGTTACAGTCCGATTTCGCCCACTTTCAATACCAACCTACCTTGGATAAATGGAAACCTACACACCTAATTTCGTTGAGATATCTCAATTTTTGCTCGAGTTATCGTGTACACGGACGGACGGACAGACGGACAGACAGGCATGGCTTAATCGACTTCTCTATTCATTCTGATCATTTATGTATACATTTGTCTATATCTATCTCGATTCGTTTTGGCTGTTACAAACAACCGTTATGTGAACAAAATTAATATACCTTTGTGCACAAGTGCGCTCGGGTATAAAAATGAGAAACATTTTATTAATAAAATCATCGCGACAGCGATAGTTTGAATTGGTTTTTCACATTTTCGTCACATTTTGCACATTACTCTGGCAATTTTTCAGGCGTTAAAGCATTACACCTCGTCTTTTGCTGCCCCTAGCTTGCTGCTCTATCCCATTGAAAGAATATTTTATAGATTTATATAAGTACTTGTAGTTTTCTTGTACGGAGGCTAAGTGAATTAAGCTTCTGGCGATCTCATCTACTATTTCTTTCTCATGCAGCGCCTTTATGATCCTACAGCCTGTAGTTATGCAGTGTCCTAATTGCGGCTACCTTATTTATCGCTTCGCTGCTCCCTAGCATATTTTTAGAAGTAGTATGAACTGATTGCCTTGACTATCTACGTGGGTTTATATAATGGAGCTGCTGTTTCTTCACAGCATAACCTTCTGGTAGGAACATACTGCAGTGGTCCGGCAGGACAGTTGGGTGATAAATATCCAGTTCCATGCACTGCTCGTTTCGATTCCCTGCTACATTTTCGACCTGCGCATAGATATGTTAAAAGTCTTCCGACTGGGTCCATCTTCTCAAATTTCACAGTGAATTTAGGAAAAAATATTTGGAATATTGAAAATACTGCAGAATTTCCGCTAGGCATTAAATGGCACACATTTTATTGACAAAATTGGGCATTAACAAATACCTTTGCTATTACGTTAAGAATAATTGTCATTAAAAGCATTTCCACATTTTTTTTAATGGCACACATTTTTCGTAATTTCAATCCATAGTGGAAATTCGGCATAGGCCTTTATGACTCCCTTAACTCGTTCACATGCTGGCTGGAATTAAACCACATCGACAAATATAATTTAAAGCCAATTCAGTATCTATCTAATTTTTAGTACCAAACTAAGCGTTGAAGATTTTTCTTATACAAAAATATATATATATCTAATAGCAAAACACCCATTTAATAAATAAGTAAATATTAAAAATAATCCACATAATAAAGCTGTCTTCAAACCTTAATTCAAACCGAAAGTGGGTTTCTTACTAGTTATGATCAAAGATTGATAATTTTCCAATCATAGTTCCTGGCCAAAGTGAAAACTCTTCCGTTCGCCTCAGCACTGCATTAAATGCAAGATCACTTATTTTTTGTCCAGCCTTACTTTGATAATAATTTTAACAAGGGCCTACTATTACCATCAGCTATGTATTCACAAGTAGTTGATTTCGATTTCTTTACATATTTAAGTACATATAAAAATCACGAACCATTTTCGTGGCTTCCATGGCGCGACGTTCGCTTAGAAATCATGTCAAAAATCGATTACTCATAATTCACATTTCATTGAAATAAAATTGTGTTAAGTATTTTACTATCCAAATATGTATATGAAAATTAATCGTTTTCAAGCCGACGCACAGTTAGTATTATGTATGCACAAGGCTCGCATCTTATTTCATACAAAACGCTGTATATTACTGCGAAAAATTCCACTTCGAAAAAAAACATTTTTTACAATACGAGCATTGTTTAGTATTTTTTTGCCTGCCTATGGTACATTCCGTCACAAATTGATACGGTCTAACAAAAGCCATGTAAATCAAAATTTATAACTTTGCACAAAAATTCGATAAAGTCGCACAACGGAAATTTTCTAATTTAAGTGTTTACAAAACGCCGTTGTTTTTTGAAAGTTTGTTTGCTGGCTGCGTCAAGCATTTTCTTCTTTACAAAGTAAGGCAATCCGCACATTAAGCGTCTAATTATAAATATGTAGTAGTGTAATCGTTTCGGCATACTAAAGTATGAATATTTTATGCCGTGCAAAACATGTCTTTTAACGAAGCTCTGTACATAATCATGTTTTCGTCTAATCATAAAAGCTCGTTATTTTTTTTTTTTTGGAATACTCAGCATATAGTATAGTATTTAATTGTGGATATAATTCAGCACAACTCAAAGAAAATTCACATGCAATTCACCGAGGTACAGATAAAAATTCTTTTACTACCGAGTCAACATTAAGAACCAGATTGCGATGAATATTGAGAAAATCTAGCCCAGCGTGTGCTCATTCTCTGTCCCTGCCTGCACATGGATCGATATTTTGCAAAACTATAACTAAATAGGGGAGCGAAGGGTATTATGGACAACATAAGGAAACATTTCTGCAGAAAAAACGGAAATCTGAATTGTTACTCATTTTTAATGGATAACACAGCCCAACAAAAATAGAAAAACATTTTGGTATGGCCAATGTTAAAGACTTTTTTGTGCTGATTACGAATCGATAAGCATAAAGTTTCCATCGACGCCAGATTTTGAAAAAAAAACGAAGTTAAAGTCTCAAAAAAGCGCATTTTTGGCAATATTTTAGAAGCTCTGGCAAAGAAACAAGAAGTGATAGAACATTCCTGACTTAAATTAAAGCCAGAACTCTCGACTATTATCTCTGAAAATACCATTACTTCACCTTGAATTGGTGATCACTTAGTCATTTGTTATATACTTTTATTTATTTTTATTTTATTTTAGAAATAATGAGGAACAAACTGAATCAAATTTTTGAACGTCTATTAGAGGTTTCAAAAGGAAGTGCCATCGACATTGGTTATAAGGGTACATGGAATCTTTGTACAAAGACATACATTTCTCATGATTCCAGAGAATTTTAAAAATTACAAAATTTTATAAAATTATTGTCACCAATAGCTGTTACTACGAAAATACAATAAAGTCAAAGTACTCGCTAATGCAATTTTTTAATTTTGTACGTTTCAAAAATTATCGTCACTAGACACGAATAAAGGCGCGAGCTCGAAGGGTGACGGCGAAAAAAGACGCATAAAAAACTTTGGCGTCAAAAACTCTTAACATACTTCGCCAAAGTTTTTCAGAGGCATTTTTTTCGCAAAATTTTTTTACGCGCCTTTTTTCGCCGTCAAAACACTATCACGCCTTTATTCGTGTGTAGTGAAGATATATAATAAGCACTCAAAATCTAAAAAAATACACTTTTAAAATAAAAACGTGTAATATACAAATACAGGACTTCACATAAAACGTAAGTCTCATAAAGTGCACGCAATCCTTTCATCGTAAGGGGTCAAAATCCAATGCATACTGCATATAATATCTTTTCAAACAATATTTGACTGCAATTTTTATTTATGTATATTTATTGGTTTCCCTTCACAGAGTTCATTTGTGCTTGAATCGCTATTTTAAGTGACTCGTTTTTTTTTTTAAATAGGTTAGCCGCTGAATCCACAACACCCTTCGTTCGCCTAAATGCAAGGAAAAACAATGAAGTTTTATTTGGTAAACATTATTATTGCGTAGTGTATTTTATTGTTCTAAACTGAATAAAAAATATAATATAACCACATAAGCTGATAACCAGCCAAGCGTGAATAACCGTAATGCTGTCACCATTAAGCTATTTCAATAAAGTTTTATTGATATCTTAAAATTTTTGTTATTTATGGCCTTTAAACAATTATATTCAAAACATTTTATTGAGCTTGTGGCCGTTTCTAATGAAAAACTGTTGTGGAAAAACAACAACAATTTACCCATGGGTAGAATTTATAGCTACTATCACCACATCTCCTCATCAGACTTCTTCACCGCGGTCACTGGGATTATGAGCCATTAGAAACGGCCTCAAGCTCAATAAAAATTGTTGAGATCTTAAAATATTTTTACCATCATTATCTTAAACTAAATGATGGCAAACTTGTATGCATATTTCCCTCCAACAGGGGGGTTTATCTAATTAACTAGATTTTTATAAAAAATATATAAATATCAAAAGAAAAATAGTCAAAACTGGTCAATATATCGTGTGCCTATTTTTTCACATGACTGAATGTATATGGACTGATAAATTTATACAACTTTTGGTAATTAAAAAAACTAGGTAGCAAAAAAAATGTTTTTTGCATATATGCAGTATTTTAGGGAAACTACAGTATTTATTTTTGGTATCCAGGAAAAAAAATTATACTGCAAAAAAGTATACAGTATGGATGCAGTTACTTTAAATTTGTTGTCAGTTCTAAAATCTACATATTTCGGTGATACTAAAGCCATAAAGGTTGTTTGAAACTCTGTTCGACTTTGTTTTTAGCGTTCAAATATTTCTAACAGATCATTTAGTCTGAAAGTTTAAGCTTTAAAAAGGCACTGGCCACGTTAGAAAAATTTTGATTTCCCGTAGAATCGACCATGTGCTTAATATATCAACTTTAGGAACCAACAGCAGCAAGACCCTTTGATTTTTGTCTTTACGGGCTTCATTTTTAAGAGCATTCAAGAAAACTAATCAAGGAATTCACAAGAATTCACACTCACACCACTAAGCATTGAGGTTGTTTGGCAGTTGCTTGATGTTTATACAATAAATCGACGCCTCCAAACCATGCTATGCTAAGTCTGCCTAAATCTCTAATGACTTAGCATGCTATGGTTTGGAGGTGTGGAGGTGGAAATATGCTGTTAAATAATTTGATTGATCCGCTGATTGGTATGCATATCAAATATCACATTCGGAAAAAAATATTCGTTGAGTGCAAATTTTAAGTTGAACACCTTTAAGTATCTAAGTAGATTTGAATTGTGAAAATTGTGGTCTTGCAAATACATAAAAATTTTAAAAGCCCTTGTTAAAGAATAAGTAAAAATAAGAAATAAAAAAATTTCGTACGAGAAAAAAATTAAATGCAAAGTTTATTACGCCACAACAAAGGCGTACTAACGAGCTAAAGAAAATAAGGTAAACACTCTGATATCAAATCCACAAAAGCGGCAAAGAAAACTGTATAGTTGTTTGCGATATTCGATTTCAAAATTCAGACTTCAGTGATTTGCATTACATAACAAAAGTGGGTATTTGCAAATAAAAATTGCTTAGAGATTCTATAGTTTTTTTTTTTTCTTTATTAGAAGTCAAAGAGACGCATAATTATACATGCACATAGCTTTAATTAAATTTTACTCGCTAATACAAGAAAGCACAGATAGACACGTATTAGAATTTTCAAAAACAATACCAAATGGCAACGCAAATCAGCTATATCTGTTTGCGAAATTCAATTAATCAACAACAATAGAACCACTTACAAAAGTACCTGTAGAGTTTCAAGTGTATATGAATATTGTACAAGTACTTATACATATGTATATCTAAGTACTTACAAACACTTTGCGCCAATTGACTCCTCCTCGCATTAAGTGTAAGGCAATAAATATTAACTTTTTCAACGAAAACTGAAACATTTTACTTATGGACCTGGGGAGAAAATTGCGAACGTGGGAGATACGTATGTATGTACGTGCAAAACTACAGCCCCAAAAGTGTTAAAGCAAATATTGGTAGAAGTTAAAGAAACGAGAAAGTACGCACATACTTACACCGAGCGAATTGTGGGACCACTTTCGAAGTGCATATGTAATTATTATGATTGCAGAGAAGCACATACATTCACACATAAGTACTAGCAATTAAATATTTGCAGCAGTGTATATGTATGTGTTTGAAAGCATTTAGCTGCATTTGTGTGGGGACATCTTGACGCGCAAACTTTGATAGACGGGCGGAAGTGGGCCAACTAGGAAGCGATAGCATTGTTCATTTTGCTGCTGAAGATGTGCATTTCATTAACTGGTAACAATTAGTAGATACATATTTGCTTCCACGCAGATTCGCAGATGGAGCCAGCATCAAGTAAAAAATTCTCGGCAAAAAAGTAGCCTAACCGAGAAGAAAGAGCGCTAAAGCAGAAAATCAAGACATTGCATTGAAGAGAAAACGTAGACATCTACTCCCCTGCAATTAATATGGAGTTGTGTTGCAATGGGTTAATTTATAGTTAGCTCACAACTTCTTTTCTTTGAGCAATCATTTTCTGAACTGAGAAATATGTATATTTAATTTTAAAAATATTTTCATTTTCCTTTTAAAATAATGGCAATGCAAATTGACTATTGTCTGCAAAATAAATTGCTGTATAATTTCAGA
The DNA here is from genome assembly GCF_001687245.7 of Rhagoletis zephyria. Classification (NCBI taxonomy): domain Eukaryota; kingdom Metazoa; phylum Arthropoda; class Insecta; order Diptera; family Tephritidae; genus Rhagoletis; species Rhagoletis zephyria. The sequence goes on from NW_016158632.1 coordinate 71,022, forward strand.
AAGTTGTGCAAGAAGCCTCTGGTTAGTCACTTTTAAATATTTTCTTTTTCGCGGTTTATTCGCATTTGATTTTACTGTTATCAAAATTCCCTACAGGTTTTGAGTTGACAGCGTAAACCAACCTTTTGGAAAGTGCCCATTGTTTAGGTATCTTAAAATCCTTCAGAGAATTGTTTATCTTCACCTGCTGGTTTAACTTTTTTGGAAAAATAAAATCCACAGCCTTAAGGCGAAACTTGTATAATATCTCAAAGGTTCACATCCAAACATATTTAGAAATACCAAGTTATATGGAATGTATGCTACTTTCATATGTGGGTATGTACATATGTACATACGTGCATATTGTTTTTTGCTTACCTATAAGCGGAATCAATTGCTATTTCTGGGGCATTCCTGCTCGAAATTGTTTTTAAAAATCAATATTTAAAAAATAAGCCAAAACATCTATTAATACCAAGCCATACACCACGTGCACCTTTTCGCTTCTTGTCTGTGCCCAAATAACAGCACACATTACACATAAATAAATATTTCGTTGTCAGAATGTGTGTATTTGGTGAGAGCCGCCGGCAATATTGCACGCTGCTTGCCGAATGGATATGCTTTCCACTTCCCACGAGGATCAAAGCTTGATGAGGGGCAATCAGTTTAAAATGCCACTTCCTCATAATTGCTGCTGTCACCCCAATAAATGAAAGAATATACATATGTATGTATGTACATATTGGACACGTTCTTCGAAGGTGATTAAGTAGCAATTTATTGTTTGGAGTGAAAGTAGTAAACTATGCCTGAACTCATTTTAATCATGTGGCCAATCGATGTATGTATGTACACATATAAATGGACATTTTTAGTGCATAATATAAGAAATGGCAAATTGGGAATTGATACACTTTTAAAGAACGCGTACATACATATATGTATACCAATATGCAAACATATATGTGAAAATATGAAAGCCCATAGGGCAATATACGCAGTCACCATTCACACTCTCACTCACATTTACATACATATGTATGTACATTAGGGTGCTTCATTAAAAAAACATTGAAGTTTTTCTAAATATTCGAGAAGATGTCTATTACCTTTCTATGCATACCTGCTGTGTTGTTCTGTTTGACGGAAATTTCTGTTAGACAAATTTTTGTATAGACTCAAAAATTATATGCATACCCTCAAGGGCCTGCCAACTTACTTGTATATGCCGAAGTAGTCGCTTTCCTTTGCCAGCTGCGGACAAAAGAATCTTCAGCGTCTTCTTCTTACTTGTACTGTACAGTGTGCACCGTATATACCTGAGTACGGACCCGCATAATGCACCGCCAGAGATATTCTGCGCTATAAATCAGTCTATTTTACTTCGATTTTCATGGAATGGAGTAAGAAGAAATCACTGAATTCGAATCGATGTGAAGACATACATAATTAAAAACATTAGACAGCTTAGATACAGCTCTCAAGAAAAAAACTCAAGAAATACTTTTCATTATTTCGGTTTTTTGAAAATGTACTTTGCTTTTGTTATAAATTTGTAAAAAAAAAAAATTGGTGGAAGGTTTCTTTTCCCGTTCTTGAACGTAATTTTATATGAATTTTTCTGTTTTTGTTTAAAGCTGTATGCTGAGACTTTGAATTTCTGGAGAACTTGGAGTACATTGTCACAGTTTTCAGTGCTAAATACATTCGAATCTACGAGGGTAATAAGTAAACAATACTCAATCGATCCTCGCTTGCAGCTGAGCCACCTATTTATCTAACGTGGGCAACCTCATTGTGAGCCTACTCTTCCTGAAAGCGAACTGTATTTCCTCTACCTAGATCGTTGCTATTATTTAATATGTTGCTAATTATACATATGTATGTATATCTATACATACCCCACAAACATTGTGGCGAACGTTCGAAACTTACTTTCGATATCGAGTATGCATATCGAACTGAGAATGAACTCATTTCCTGATGTAATTAATAATAATAATAGATTGGCGCTTACACAATATGCTAGTGTTTGGCCGAGCTTCTCCTCCCGATTTGTAGCGTGCGCTTTGATGTTGTCACACGACGGAAAGGAACCTACAGTTTTACGACGACTACGAACGGCGATTGTATTTTTATGAGAAGTTGTTTTTCATGGCAGAAATACACCCCGAGGTTTGCCATTGCCAGCCGAAGGGCGAAAGCTATTGAGAAAATACCTTTTTCCCATATCTTTTTGCGATGTTGCTTTGACCAGGTCCTGCGGAGTGGAAGTGCGTACTGCTTACCATTATACGACAGCGGCGGCAGCAGCCTGAAGTATGTAATTTCAAACTATAATTTATGGAAATTCCATATTAGCGCAACTGAATTCCAATTCGGTATTTAAACGCGGTTGCGCATGTTGCGCATTTTCATCAATTACTTGTATGTAGAGTTAGAAATTAAAGAGACTGATGCTTTGCATTGATGCATTTTCGAACAGGTGGATTATATAAATGAGGAACAGACATGTTAACTGTGCCTTGATTTTGGATTCGCCGGTTTGCAGAGGTTAGTATTGAAAAGAGTATAGTTATGTTAACTAAATGTAATACTATATATACTATATATGCTTTACAGGGCCGAAGAAAATTTGCAAGAAATAAGTAATTCCAAAGCTTAGATAAGCACTAAAAAATTAGTAAATACGTTTGCAAATATGCTCTAAAAACAACAAAAATTTAATGAAAAAGTAGAGTTCAGTTTAATGTTTTGTTTTTTATTCAGTTTATTTAGAGAATTTATTGAGCCAAACGTACAGACTTCTTAAGAAATTTGCTAATAAAGTGGTTTTATGAAGAAAGAGGTCCGTCCCCCTTGTTTTCAACAGAAATATATGCCCGTTCGTAAGGAAAAAGTGAGACAGCAGTCTGTGAAATATCAGATCTCAAAAATTCCTTGAACACTACTATCCACACACACACGAAATAATATCAATTTTTTTCTTGACCATTTTCTTAAGAGGTCCGTACTTGCATAGCTCTATACATTGAAATAAACAAAACAAGCATGGTCGTTAAAATTAAGCTTGAAAACCCTAAATAAGCAAAATAAGCAATTACAAACAAAACGGCCGAACCCTGATGATTTATAAATAGTTACTTTAGTTGACGCAACGAATGTACCAACAAGTAAGGAAGTAAATATATTACATTTATACATTTTCAGTTAAATTATCGCGCTTTCGTTTCCACCGAAAAATATTACCTTCTCATTGCCCTCTAAGCGCAAACACTATGAACCGGGCAATGAAAAGGCAACATTTTTTGTAGAAATGAAAACGTCATTCGATTTTGAAGAGGTTGCCCTTCCTAAATATTCCAAAATAACCGGAATACGTAAACAACGTAAATATTAGAAATGTCAAAGACCGAGTTATATAAACGTCTACATACATACATATGTATGTATGCATGTACTACATATGAATGTATATGTGCACAAATAACACAAACTACATATATGTACATATAATGAGGACATTGTATTAGATAGTTTGTTTTCGCCAACTACTTAATCTGGCATTTAGAATGATTTGTCAAAGAAATGAGGTGGACACAGCCAGAAAAGAGGGAAAAAAATAAATATGACAAAATAAAGCGTTGTCATACATCAGGTGGACTTTTACGGCGGCATTTGGAAGGGGAGGAGTGTTAAGTTTCATCACACAAACCAGCCCCTAGGAGCGCTAGTCAACCCAAACCTATTTTCATTTTATGTACATACACATGTACATAAATACATACATATATGTATGTAGCGCGCTCGAATAATAGGACTCGTATTAACGTCTAAGCCCAAGCGCCAACACACACTTGCTCTTTAGCTCTCTTCAGTTTGGATGACTTCAATTCAACTGGCATTTTGTATATTAGATAATTCTTTTAAGAAAATTATAAAACTGTTGCTTTCTTATTCGTATTACCTATATATAAATATGTGTATGTACAGTAGGGTGGCCCAAAACTGCATTGAAAATAGTAAAGTCGGAATTTTTATGCTCCCACCCCTAGGATTGTTCTCTATCGAAAAAAGGTATACCCCTATTTATTTTTTTTTTTTTGAAATCAAAAAATATTTAGAGGTCGCTCAAAGTTTTCCATGTATTTTGTATGGGAAAAAAAGAACTTTTCGTGGAAATGGTATGGAATTCTTGAAAATCAATATTTTTGGAAGTCTCCTGAAGAGAACCAGAGTTTTCCGATCGAAAAATATTGATTTTCAAGCATTCCATACCATTTCCACGAAAAGTTGTTTTTTTCTCATACAAAATACATGGAAAAGATGGAGCGCTTTGAGCGACCTCTAAATATTTTTTGATTTCAAAATAAAAAATAGGGGCATACTTTTTTTCGATATAGAACAATCCTAGGGTGTGCCGACATTAAAACTCAGACTTTACTTATTTTGGACCACCTCAATGTACACACTGAACCAAAAATCTATCTCTGGATCAAAGAAAAACTTTCCTTACTCTTTCTTCCGAATGAGAAAAAATTCTCCCGAATGAGTTATTTTTCTTTGGAATGTGTAAAAACGTACACATTTTTAAGAAATGTTGGGCATGAAAGGAGGATAAAGCTTCTTTAGTGCTATTTCGTTCCCGTTTTTCTTCATTTTGATTGCTGATTTTCTTCAATTAAGATAAGTTTAATTTTTTGAGTGCAATATAATAGAACATCTCGAAAAAGAAGATTCTGGTGCTCCGCATCCGTTTCCGTGTGTTAAATAAAAGACTATCCATTAAAGACACTTGCACTTGCAATTGAAAGCAAACTTATTTTTATTAAAGATCCGATAAATCAGTTTTGTGAGTTTAAAACTATTTACAGTTATTACCTTCCCATTTCAAGCTAACAACGCAAATATCGTTGTTCCGCCCTTTTTTAAACGGTGAACTGTGCTCTTTCATTTATCTATGTACCTTTACTATTTCTTCCAACATTCACTAACCCTCCAAAGTACTTCATCATCTATTTTATTATTACGTAAAAATTTTTATTAATAAATATTTGAAGTTTTCAATGCAATTCTATTCGCTACAAAGAAACTTCTCACGGGGGTAGAATGTCAGCTTCACTACGTGACTTGTCTTGTACTCGCGTAAATGTATGGTTGGTGTTAAATTTAATCAAAATCTAAGACCTTAGCGACACGTTATGTACTCACTTGGCTTCTTACATAAATTCTTAGTTCATTTGGTTTGCTTTCAGCAAGTATGTGTATACATATACAAATGTGCATATATGTATATAAATAGGTATGTATATACTCCTAAAATATTTGCGTAGACTGCAGTGAAAACTAAGATGGTTATGTTCTATGAAAAGAATTTGGCAGGCGCTGTAGAAAAGATACACAACCTGAAATTGGTTATTAACCGACTTCCAAAAATGGGGGAGGTTATCAGTTCGTCGGAATATTTTTTTTGTTTTTATGTATGTTACCGCATAACTTTGGGCCACGTCAACCGATTTCGATAATTGTTTTTGCATCGGAAAGGTAGTGTCTCAGAGGTGGTCCCATACTAATCTGGTTTAGATCCGATCATTGGATCAAAAGATATATATATATACACATATTTTTTTTTTATACGAGAATTGAAGTCGTTATTTTTTGCTAAAAATTACTTGTTTTTATTTTATTTTATTTTTTATTTATCTATTTATTTTTTTTTATAGAAATCGGATTTATAAATTATTGAACAATATTCTATTGCATTATATAAAAATTAATTAGTGGCCAGAAGGTCCCAATTTTTTGCGAGTAGATTCACTCAACTTGTTAAATTCTATTTATGAACATACGTACATACATCGCAGCCCTTAGTTTGCGTAATATAAGTAATTTTCAAACTGACACAGTTCTAGCCATTTGCGAATTAGTTTGGTTTAACCCACTAACTACCAGTTCATGAACTAGAATGTTGCACACGATCTTCAAAACCGACCCAATTCAAAATTTGATATTTTCGAAATTATGCGCTAAAAATGTACACTAGGCTGGGTACATTTTGTATGGGGGAAAATAAAAGACAAGGCCAATAATAATTGACCACGAAAGATAAGTTTAAAACATATATTTAGCACGCGCAATTGATTCAACGGTTATGAATTTGAAGTATTAAACTTTAGCTGCTAGTATCTAGGGAATGCGTTAATTGTTATAAACTAGACGATATCTCAAGTGAAAGGTTATTTAATTTAGTATCTCACGTTTATATATCAATAAGACTACAAGTTTTCTAGATATTTAGATAAACTTACAAACGCAATGACTTTACGTATGAGTTTTCAATTCTTCGTTACTTTAAGGCGTTTTCCTTTCTACAAAATATGCTGCCTTCGCATTGTCCCCTCCTTAGAATTTGTGCGTAGAAAGCACTGAGAAGGCAACATTTTCCGGTAGAAAAGTAAACGCCATTAGTAATCAGGTGAAAATGAAAAAAGTTAGACGAGATTTATTTCAAAGCTTTTTAGGTTTTTGGCTGTTTATATATTATTTAAAGGACCATGGACTTGATCACGCCAATTTGGTCAGTTTTCAAATTAGTGGTATATGAAATTAAATACGAATGTCCAAGATTAGGAATCATCTGATTAGTAAATAGTAGTTTCAAACACACACATAAGTACACATATTAACTAAATAAAATTTAAGTGAGCAACGCCCATTTTAAGTCCATTTCTGTATACTTGAATATTGGAGCACAATGGTTTCATTATTCACCGAAGAAGCACATTTTTCGCGGTTTCTAAATTTACCGTTATACGAAAGTAGGGGCGTGCAATAAGTAATTAGATATGTACATATATGTATGTAATAATTTTAGTTAACTCAGTACGTCGATGAGTGCACTAACTATCCTCTTGGGTCCCTCCAATTGGAGATATATGTAGCTTTGTATTCAACTTGAACGAAATAACTCAATCCATGGTACACTACTTATACAATTTAAGAGAAATTTTTGTCGAAGGAAGACAGAGATGCATATTTTTTTTCAACATAAATTTGGCAAATATTACCCGATCGGTAAGTAATAATTACCAAACTGAAGGCGAGTTATGCTAATAATATGAAAAAAAAATATTATTTAGAAAGAATAAAAATGTTGACCAAAAATTCCTGTGAACTGCTTTTAATTACATTTTGGTATTGCATCCATAATGATAAATGATGGAAAATTAAAGTTTTCGTATTATAGCTCCCGAAATTGTGAAAAAATTCGCAAACTATAGCTAATATGAAAAACAGATTAGTATATTTGGAGCCAGCGACCTAAATACACCCCAGAAATGTGAATGCTCTTCTTTACATCCTTTGACTAAGGACCAGTGCAATTATCAACAGAACAATTTCAGTTTGATTGAAAAACAGATAAGTTTGAGAGTAGCCATAAATTAAAGGGTTGCCAGAGATGATATTTGACTTTGTCATTTGCGTTTACATATTTATTATCTAACATTATCGACCAAACCTTTGTACTAATCATGCAATTTTTTAACAAGAATCCGTCTTATTCGACCAGTGTGCTTTGTGTCACTTGGGCGTCGATGCGCGGGCTTTCCGATTAAAATAAATGATTAATATTTTACAACCTGTAATGCAAAGCCCTTTTGTGAGAGTAACTTGCTCTGTCTCTCAGTCAGAAGTTGCAGGTTTTAGTCTGAAGTTTTCTTCCTACAAGCTCATGAAAAGTGTCAAACGATAGACAGAGTCGCATTTGTAAACAAAAAGAGAACAGAAAAAATGGAAGGAGTTACAGAAAAAGAGGTGTTTCGCGCTCCAGGTGAATTTTACTGTTTCGCTCTCTCCCCTCTCTATTAAAGAGAGTAATTTTGTTATTTGACAGTTATACAAGTTTTTACACGACACACATTTTCATTTTTTAAAGTTGTGTTACGTTTGAAGATCGTGTGCGATATGTACATACCCAAGCATGGGCATCGTAGAGCATAACCTGTAGGGAAACCCCGAACTGCTAAGCCAAATTTATAGTTCCGTACTAGATCTATCTAAAATTATAAAATTAGAACTGGTTCGAAACTATTGAAAAAAGGATGCAGAACGAACCAGATCTCATCTGGCGAATTTTGAACTAGTTCGGAACTACCGAAAAAGTGATGCTACGGTGGGCTGGTTTACTTTAAAAAGATTTTTGCTTGACGGGTTTTTTGTTCAAATACGCTTTCAGTCTGTACTTTGCAGGTGTTTTTTCACAGTTTGATAATACAAAACTAAAATTTGTGTTAACATTTAAACATTTTGGGACCTTCAGGAATCAAAACAATAAGAGCAAGCACCACTGCAAATTCAGCTACATGCAAAGGTATGTAAACGTGTTTTGAAATGCCCAATTTGATTAACATTCATTCAAACAAATTTGATTTCAGATTGAAAACGCATTTCTTAATTAAAAATCGCTACCATGGTAAAAATCGCTACCATGGTAAAACCAAAAAGACTGTGTTTGAAAACATCATGTTACTTTTTTCGTCTGTCGATTTTATAACTGGTTCGGAACTATAGAAAACGGGGTGCAAAGCGAACTAGATCCCATCTGTCGAATTTAGGACTGGTTCCGAACTATATTTATCGCGAACTAGTAGTGGGTCTAAATGTACTAGAAGCGCACCAGTTCAGAACTAGATATTTTCCCCACAGGGTACATACATATGTACTATATACATACATACATGTGTATTTGTGTGCTAGTGTCAGAAATGTAAAAGCACTTTGCAACTTGTTCGCTCAGCAATATTCGTATGACACTTCTAAATCCCATCAAAACTGCTATGATTACTGTGATGCTATGTACCTCCACTCCACCAGGTGTGATCTGCTTAAATCCAAGTGAGATGCTTTTTTATGCGGTGCTTAGAAGGGGACATCATTTTCGAGCATTGAATGTTGCACATAAATACCACAAATGTACGAATGTATTTATGTGAAACGTTCGATGAGTAGCTAATATTTGGGCTTAAGTACATATATATTTACATATGGATATACCGACGTTTGCTGAAAAAACGTCATAATAAAAATAAAAATTTAAAAACAAAAATTCAAGGAAAACGGCTTTGAAGATTTAAGGCATGTTCACACTATCTTTATTTAGAGCTCATTCTTAATTTATCAAGTTATATCGCCTTGTAAGACCGATCAATGAATTAAGTAGACATGAGATAGTTTATCATAAATATACCTGGCATTATTGGGCTTATTTTTTACACTAATTAAAAAAAATCGGTATAACATTTATTTTCTATATTGAGGAAACCTATAAATCAGCGAGTGATTATTTTCTGGTTATGCATTAAGGTGGAGTGAAGTTATGCTTTTTTTAAATCCCTTATTTTTGGGCCACAAGGGCAGCTTTCCGCATGTATGCTATAGTAATTTTCGAAATAAGCGTAATTCCTTCATCTTATTATACATATGTACATGCATAATAGTTACCAAGCAATATGGAGTAAGAGTAAGTCTTGAAAAATTAATTCTAAGCCTAAATTAAATTCCATCATTTCTATGTACATCCAAGCAAAATGTACTATAAATTGCTATACTCTTTGCTTATATATTTTAGGCTTATTTTTTAGCATAAAAATCCGAGCTCTAGGTGTGACAATCTGCAGTCAAAGAAACGATATGTATGTACATAAGCATGTACATATTCACGAGAGCAAAAAAATTCTAGAAATGAAGTTCAAGAACTTTGTCAGTTCTAATGAGCGGCAAAAATGTAATTTAATTTAATTTACCTTAATGTTTTTGTAAATAACTATACAAATCTACGGCGAATTTGAAGAAGTTAGCAAACAATTTTTTGCCCTTAGTATTTTTCAAGTAACACAAAAAAGCAAAAATATTTACACAAGTAACTACATACTTTGTATTAAGAATGTTTGTGAATTTAACTGGCTGAAAAGTTGATAATAGTGAGCTGACTCGCGTAGTTGACAAGCTGATGAACATTACAAAATATTTTCTTTTTATATTTCTAAACGCATAGTTCGCATACTTTACATAGTTGTGACCAGTGTTGTTCTAATTTAAAACAAAAAAAAAAAAACATTATTTATTCGCAACACTAACAACCACACCGAACAATGTGTAGCATCAAATTTTTGTAACTCGGCATTTACAAAGTTTGCATTAATAAGCTTTTAACTTACAGGAATTTTTTGTAACATTTTTTTCGATACTGTCAAATTGAAAATTTTCTGAAAATTACTAGCATATAATTTCCAACCATCGAGGTGCATAAGTAGTTGCTAGATAAACGAAGAAATTAATGTAGTAGGTACATAGACTTTAATGGAAGGATACTTAGTAAAAACTTAGCTAATGCGATGAATGTCTAACTATACATATACATACATATGTGAATACAGAAAACCTCAACCTTTAGCTCACCTAACAGAGATAATTTTATTCGTTCAAATAAAATGAGAATAAAATAACTTCAATCATTATTTAGCATTCATGTAAAGAGCTTAAGGGCAAAAAAAAAAATAAAATACATAATTTCAATGCAATTACTTAGTTAAATAACTACACAAAATTGAGTGGCAGACAAAATAGCCAACTGTTGAAAATAAAGTGACTTTAAATGTTCAAAAATATTTATGTAATTATAACAAGCTTGCACAAATTAACAAACACTTATGTACATATGTACACACTTATACACATTTTGTTTACATACTAAATGCATATAGCACATAAATAAGTCGTCAACAGAGGTTTTCGTTGCTGTCAGGCAATTAAATCAAGCAAGCACAATTCAATTCAACTGCATATTCACACGTACATACATACATAGATATAGTATGATTTTTTCAAACGCCTCAATGAAAATATAAACGGACGTAATTGATGCATCAATTTATTATGACTTTAGAAATAAAGTCGTTTAAATGCGACTACTGCGTGTTTTCTCCTCGGCTCGTTTCTCAATGCAGGCTCCTTCCTCCGCGCTGCTTCCAACTTCGAATTGACTTTTTTGTGGCAAGCAACACAATCAACGCTATAACCGCTATATAGGATTTTCCCCAATGGATTCGAATAAAACAAACTGTGTGTGAGGGATCAAGGAACATCTTTATAGATTTGAAAAGCCTACGAATACCATTATGTATGGAATTCAACATCGTTTGGTCCAATGGTCGAGTGATACAATTTTCGATCAAATCAATCGGTAGATTGCGGCTTATTGGCAATAGACCTGCAGCTTTAGAAAAAGGTTAGCGTGGTCAAATCGTACGATCTTGGTGACCAATTCACGCCAACTATGCGAGAGATAGCCATACCCTCAAATCGTTCATTCGGACTGTGCACAGTGGCGCCAAGGTGATTTGGCATCAGTGACTACTATTTCTTCTACAAGCCGCACTACATTACTTACACAGCATTTTTGTATACTGTTATTTAAAAGCACTATTTTTGAATAGGGCCATTATTTTTGATGCCGTTTACAATAATAAAATAAAGTACAGAATAATAACCACCAGGCAAGCGTCAACAACCAAATTATTTCTGTTGCTCGGAAATGTAGTTTGCCATTTTTCTTGATAGCTGCAGACTAATTAAAGAAGTTTTGATAAATATATTTTTTAAGTTCTTTAATGCCATTTAACATGAATTGTTAGGAATTGTGGTATGGCGAATTCATACAAGGTGATATCGGCAGCACATAAACAAAAACTACACTAACTAATTGTACTTACAATGACAATCAGAACAAAAAAAAATATACAAATTTTGCCAATCGGCGCAGTTCACCCTGAAATCAGTTGCTTCGGTAGCACCACCTTGTATGAATTCGTCTTGAATTGTAGACTAGCTGTACAAAATAAAGTCATTCCTTCAACAAAAATCGAAGATAGATATTCGTATAAGTGTTCCTACACACGTTACACATTTACTGCTCACGCTTCGCTTTTACACCACTGTAGCAAAACACAATCTCATTTTCAGTTTTGCCGACCACTGATGTAAATATATCTGAAAATTTTTGTCGACACGCATTTATGGCTAGGTCAGATAAGCATACATATGTATGTATGTGCATTAGACTGCATCACTCCCCATACAAAAAAAAATCGGTACTATTTTTCCATTGGAATTATAAAATCTATTATATTTTAAGACGTCCACCAAAATATTTCGAAAAAATATTAAGATTTAAGTGAGCTGGACCAATTTAAATATACCTCCAAAAATAGAGTTTTTTATGAACAAAAATAGTTTCTTCAAACATTTTTTTGAAAAAATCCCCTCAAATGACAAAACGGTTTAAGCTTAAAAAATTTTCATAAAAATATTTTAATGAAATTAAAAAAAAATTGAACGGAATCGTAATGATGAGATTTTTGATGCTGTTTTTTAACTTTTTTCAAAGATTGGTATAAGAAAAACTTGAATAACTGAACCTAATTATTTCTTTGCTAATCAACTCATTCATAGGATGAAAGAGAAAGGTAGGATAAACGAACGTCATTCAAAGTTGAATTAAGATGTGTTGGTGTTTGAAAAAAAAATTGGAGCACGAATGACTTTTTGTTTGGACAGAAATAAAAACAGTGTGAAAATACCTTTCTACTGATCCCATAAGTCTAGATCAGAATAGTTTTGGCCCAGTTATTCAAGTTTTTCGTAAATCAATCTTTNTTGGAGCACGAATGACTTTTTGTTTGGACAGAAATAAAAACAGTGTGAAAATACCTTTCTACTGAGATCCCATAAGTCTAAATCAGAANCAAAGATTGGTATAAGAAAAACTTGAATAACTGAACCTAATTATTTCTTTGCTAATCAACTCATTCATAGGATGAAAGAGAAAGGTAGGATAAACGAACGTCATTCAAAGTTGAATTAAGATGTGTTGGTGTTTGAAAAAAAAATTGGAGCACGAATGACTTTTTGTTTGGACAGAAATAAAAACAGTGTGAAAATACCTTTCTACTGATCCCATAAGTCTAGATCAGAATAGTTTTGGCCCAGTTATTCAAGTTTTTCGTAAATCAATCTTTGAAAAAAGTAAAAAAACAGCACCAAAAATCTCATTCTTATGATTCCGTTGAAAATATTTTTAAATATTTGTATGCATATTTTTTAAGCTTAATCTGTTTTGTCATCTGAGGGGCTTTTTTCAAAAAATTCTTTACGAAACTATTTTTATTCATAAAAAACTCCATATTTGGAGGTATTTTCAAATCGGTCCAGCTCACTTAAATCTTAATATTTTTCCCAAATATTTTGGTGAACGTCTTAGAATATAATAGATTTTGTAATCCCGGCGGAAAAACCGCAGCTTTTTTTGGTGATGCAGTCTAATGTGCATACATACATACATACATCTGTATGAACATTGGTCACATACATACATAGGTGTATAGCAGAAACTTTTGAACAGAAGTTATGCATGACACTGACAACGCGCAATGCTTCAAACGTCACTGACAGCCGAAAACAGTCATTCGAGCATTTACCAACATTGCTCTTCGGAACAGCAGCCATACATATCCAAATATTTTGCAACGAAAAACAATTTGTTGACGTTTTACGGACAATACCAATGCATTTTAGGTTCTTTTGGTTGAATAATCGCTGGAATGATTTACCAGCTTTGTTTCAAGTGAAGTATGCCTGTATGTAAATAGTTACATGTGTATGTATATGCATACATATCTGTGTTTATAAGCAATAACCGCCTAAGTCGAATTAAAAAATAATTGAATTATATATGCTTTCGTATTCGGCAACTACTATTCCGTGTGCATGTAAAATCCCCATCACGCCAGCTAGGCTATTTAAAAAGTTAAAGACGAACATATTTAGGGTCCCCATAAGATTAACATTACAAATCAAAATATTGAAAACGTTTTTTCGCGAGTTCATGTTTTTCGACTTAGGTGGTTATTGTTTTGCTTATGACCACAGATATATGAGGCCATGAGAGCCAGGAATACCTATATAAATTCTATTGTTTAGTAACACGAGAGATAATAAATCTGTGATGATACCTAGTGGAGTAAAAGAAAACGGATTATTGCCGTTTCGATTCAACTAATGCAGTTTAAGCTGAACTTTAAATTTTTTTTAAATGTCAGTTAGGCTTCTCTGGGTGTCAAGGCCTCACATGTATGTATGTATATCGAAACACATTTTGCGAGGATCTCTAAAATTCCTTAAATCATTATAGGATCAATCAAAATATAGGAAAGGAGCGTAAAATGGTGACCTCAAGTTTGGCTGTTATAATTATTTTTACTTCAATTCCTATGTAAATATGTTTGTTAGGGTGGTAAATTTGTATCGGAGATTTTTTGACTATGCCCATATAGCATAGGAGAGTTGTTCGTGTAAGTCTAAGCACATTTGCCTAAGAAACCGTGGGTCTATGTATTTGGAGTTTGGCAAATTGCGAAAAAAGGTTTCTTTTAGCTGGCATTTTGCTGTAGTGTCGTAAAGAAATGCTTAAATTCCGTATAAAAAAAAATGCTGTGAAGGGTTTTTGGTATGAGGAATCCATTTCTGGACTTATCTTTTTCCTAAAACATCCGCCAGATGGCACAATAGTGTAAATTTTCACATTTTCTTACAAAGGGCTTGACTTGATTGACTTCCTCAATTTGCAACTGTCAAGAGTATATGTTTTCAAATCCTAGCCACCGCAAATGATCCTTTCATATCCAGAATTTATTATATTTACGCCACACAACTTGTCCTTTTCATCGCATCTAGGGCACATCAGACAAATGTATATACCTGCAATGTACAGTTGTAATTTTCACATTTTTCCCCTTTTTTCGTACACGCGAATTCTGTTGAGAGTTTCATCACCAGAATTTATGTAACAATAAATAACCAAAAAACAATTTGCGGTCACTGTCATCGAAAGTCATGAAAAATCCATTACGTATACATACACAAAATATACACAAACACACATTTATTTACACTTCTTTTTTATTTATTCCTTGTTACAGAATTATGAAGGCCACCACGCGGCTTTNATCATAAAAAACCCATTACGTATACATACACATACATATGATTTACCTAAGTACATACATATGAATGTGCAAATATACACAAACACACATTTATTTACACTTCTTTTTTTATTTATTCCTTGTTACAGAATTATGAAGGCCACCACGCGGCTTTTCTCGATTGTGGTGCTGATCTCCGCCGCACGCCTCGTCTGTACGGCGCAACAACGCTACAACAGCAACAATGCTGTCGGATATCCGCTGGACGACGCGGAAGCGAAGTTAATACAGGTAAATAAAGTAAAGAACAAGATAAAGCGCCACAATGGAGCAGCTCATGGCAGTTGGTTCTTCTAACTGAATGCATATTTAAATCGTTCTACATAAATCTGATGATAAAACTTGTTACCTTTGGATGATTAAGTCGAGAGATAAAGGTAAATGATCACTGAAGTCAAACGGCTTGAAATGACTTATGCCACTTTCAAAATAAACGGTTCAATTGATTTTTCGGTTACTTTATGAACTTTTAAAATTGATCTTAAAATAATTATGCCTTACGTAAATTGGTATCTACTTACATACATACATACATACATGTGTAGATCCATATCAAGAATGATAGAATCCAAGATTGCGCCGATTGCAGCAGAATTCGTGAGAGTAATTTTGGCGTGACGTCACCGTAGAGTTGACAACTGAGAGCGGCAAATAAAACTGCCGTCTAGTGATGTGCGGAATTGTCGGTACCTAATATTTAAAAAAAGGTTTCGGTACCCCATATTTCCTTATCGGTACCCGATACTGATTCTTTACTAGTTTCGGATCGACAGCGCACTTGTTGACGAAAAAATATTTCATATCGTCCCATTCAGCTGGAACAAAAATGCTTCAAACAAGTAAGAGTTTCTCTGTATTANTTTACCTTTGGATGATTAAGTCGAGAGATAAAGGTAAATGATCACTGAAGTCAAACGGATTGGAATGACTTATGCCTTAGCCACTTTCAAAATAAACGGTTCAATGGATTTTTCGGTTACTTCATGAATTTTTAAAATTGATCTTAAAATAATTATGCCTTACGTAAATTGGTATCTACTTATATACATACATACACACATGTGTAGATCCATATCAAGATCGCGGCGATTGCAGCAGAATTCGTGAGAGTAATTTGAGAGCGGCAAATAAAACTGCCGTCTAGTGATGTGCGGAATTGTCGGTACCCAATATTTAAAAAAAGGTTTCGGTACCCAATATTTCCTTATCGGTACCCGATACTGATTCTTTACAAGTTTCGGATCGACAGCGCACTTGTTGACGAACAAATATTTCATATCGTCCGATTCAGCTGGAACAAAAATGCTTCAAACAAGTAAGAGTTTCTCTGTATTATGGCCTCGAATCGACAGATATACACATTTCATTTGAATCACTATTAAAAGCTCTATTGGCTCCTACATTCGGGTTTTGATAGGCGAGTCTCCCCTGAACCGTTTTTTCCATATTTTTGGCCTATGTGCGCTTTTATTCGAAACCTAAATGTTTCGGTACCGAGTATCGAGAGTATTGGATACCTGAAAAGTATTGACTCAGCACATCCGTACTGCTGTCAGCTCGTCTGTGACGTCAGCAAAACAGCTGATTCTGTCAAATTCACTGAGAGACGATTAGCGGTATCGCCATCGGCGCCACCTTCTGTATTCCCTCCACCGTGGATCCATGTGTATATTACCAAAAAAAAAAGAAGTATGTACATATATTAGCAAACAAACATACAACAAATTTACAAAAGTGCATTNCAGCCGACTAGCGGTATCGCCATCGGCGCCACCTTCTGTATTCCCTCCACCGTGGATCCATATGTATATTACCAAAAAAAAGATGTATGTACATATATTAGCAAACAAACATACAACAAATTTACAAAAGTGCATTCAAGAACTTCATTTTGAGGGAAGTATCAGAGCTATTTAAGTATGTTTGCATGTACATATGTGTTTCACACAATTACACACTTACAAAAGTATATATACATATATGTATGTACATGTGTTTTTACCTAAATTATTTATGTATTCTAAATACTTGCGTCAGCTAACGCTGTCCGCGCATGATAGTATTGTCTTTTGTGTGGGCGAATGTATGTATGTACAGACAATATGTATGTATGTATGTATGTATGGAATGTTACTGTAAAAGTTTACAAAATATTTCACTTCAGTGGAGCATAAACAAAGTCTAACCAATATATTTTGAGATCTAGCTTGAAGCATACTTAAAGTGAAAGTACATACATATGTAACGTGCATTGCGTCACCGTCACCGTCAATATCAGCGTCAACGGTGCTTATGCTTCAAGTTCGTCTGTAAAATCATAAACTCGCTGCTACTCTTTGCAAATATTTGGTTGTAAAAGCGTAAACCTTTTAAATAAACCGGGTTTCCACACTAACTAAAGATAGTTACGTGAAAGAAATATCACATTTATACGTATGTATGTGCATATATTATTCCTGGAATTATCACCAGGAATGGAGGATTATTTTCATGCTAAAAACTTCGCCGTAGTAGCATTTTCACCGTCTTCCATGTGACATATGTATGCATGTAAATATTATATGGATTTTGTATTTGCATTTCACTTCTTATTAAACGAAAATGTCTTCGTTTAAAATGGTTGTTCCCACTTAACATACAGCGCTCCATTTGACCTACATCGGGCATTTAGTCACGAGGTACATAATTGTCATGTGAATTGTCTAGAAGCAAACATTGTCGCACACATTTTTAACACGATTCGTCTGTGCGTAGTACTCGCGAGCTTTAGCTTTTTAAGCTTATTTAAAAACTTTGGATCCGCTTGCTTCATAATTCCTAATTGTTCAACACGTGCATATGTATGTATGTGTGTACATAAAAATATAAGTAACCCAGTAAGAACCCTATCTGCTAAATAATGTGGTATATACGCCCAGTACTACAAACAGTTTGTGTGTGAAATTCAAAAAATTTCCATCATTTTACATAGGGCTCCTGGAGAAATCTAACGCATAATCGCTTCACGTGTGAGCAGTTTTCGCTTTCTTTTACATGGAGTTCGCTATCATATTATTCTATATGTTGTTGTCTCTTTCCAATCAAATATTATTATGCGATCAATAAGGTTATATATAACGCAAATAATGGCATTAGGATATCGCTAATATGCAAATGTGTTGCTTCGTGTTGACAATTTTGTAAGGGTATTTGAGAATGCGGTAGGTCGTTCTTGCTGGGTAAGTCACCAACTTTCACCAAGTACCTTGTGTGCTTTGCACTCTACTTCCATACAAGCATACATACTACATACATACATACGTATGCATGCAAGTGTAGTAGGTACGTACAACATAACGCGAAACATAAGGTTTCCTCCATTTTCTCTCCAACATCTGACTTTTTTATGATATTTGTTTTTGTCTCCTACTCATGTACCGCAACGGGATGAGTTATGAGAGTAGTCGACTAATGTGCATGTGAAACAAGCAGGAAAATATTTACGTTTGTAAAACACAAACGCAGAGAAAAAGTTTGTTTTCTTAAGATTCCTATAGACGTGCGAACACACACACACACACACTCACACACATGTGTACACACAAGTATGTGACGTTGACAAGAAATCAAACTCATCAAGTTCTGTAGTGAAAAACCATTGTTTTCGTCTTTAATATTTATCTTGTTACCTTTGGCATTTACAGTAATGAGCTTTGACTTTTCCACACCTCCGTCGAACTTGATGATGCACAAGACGGTTCAAGAGTGTCTCAAGATTTCTTAAAAGTAGAAGATACTCCATATTGTATATGTATTTATGTATGTACACTGTGTACCGTATGTTTATAAATGTGTGCGTATATGTACTATAAGCATAAACAATTGATTTCAAAGTACGATTACTCATCTTAATCTAATAATTCTTAAGTGCATATGAAGTAAGATATAGTAATATGTACATATGTATATGCGTATGTATTTATATGCAGCCAAAAATGTACGCTAACATTTACAGGTGGATTATCTCATTTTCTAACGAATTGCTCAAAACATATACACAATTACAATTCTGTAAGCGATTTTAGTTGATTAGCGGCCACTGCGCACCGGGGCGTATGAGGACGTGCCCTCACTCGTTCGTTATAGATAAAGGAAGCAATGATTGTACGTACATACAAATGTATGTAATTTGACTATGCCTGAATCGAATACACTCCTACGTGCGCGACCATTCTGCCTACTAGGGTAAAATAATGTGTGTAAGTACATACATATGTACATATTTGTTATAAATTTAAGCATCCTCTGTTATGCTTCAATTCGTATGGAAATTTTTCAATTTACAATTTCTGCTATTTCGGCTATTGGCATTTTATCTGCTCATTGGCATTGCACTCATAATCGCTATACAAACATAATTACATATGCAGCGAAATGTTGTGCATTCCCATTACACAACAGTAGGCATCATCGGCGGCAATGGAAGCGACAATGCCGCAACCACAACTACCTGGGCGGTAGGGTTACGCCAAACTTAAAGAGCAGCTCACACTCTGATTTTCGGCAGCATGTGTACATTCACATACACTTGTGTATAAAAACTCGCCCATACGTATGTACATACCTACATATATACATGCATATATGCATATTTATATGAAAAAAAAACCCAAAATGTATTGTAACATCAGCAGTCGGAACCTGCAAAAACATCAGTTATCTTAGTCTTATATATACATATGTATGTATGTACATTATTATACATGCATGTATGTATGTATGAGCCAATCACGTGTATTTTTGTAAAGACTTATGCAAATGCAATGGTATTATTAACCGCCAACAGCTTTTCACTTTAACTGAAATTTATTTACATGTCCATTCAACTTTACTTTATATCATAACAAATAACAAATTACGGGAATAATTCTTATGTACATTCTAAGAGATGCAACATTTATTAAATTAAATACTTATTTAAAATTTATTTCATTCATATTTTTATTTCTTCATTATGTTTATTACGCTTACAATTCGTTTAATCTCATTTTGCAGAATGATTATTTGCTGGAGAAACGAAACAAACCATCATTGTCAATTGTGAATCCGCTAGACGTGCTGCGGAAACGGTTGTTGCTGGAAATGGCTCGCAGGCAAATGAAAGAAAACACGAGACAGGTGAGCGAAGAGTTAGCAGCTTAAGTATGAAAAAAAATTTTGCATAGCATAACTAAAATACCAGAAACTAGTTCTTTCGGCGAAATATTTCAAAGCGGCGAATTTTTCAACTAGTTGTCTTTTATCCTAGTGGAATTGTTTAAATTATAAAATTTTTGCATCAACCTTAATTTTGTAATTGAATTTTTGCATTAGGCGAAATTGAATTTACTTGTTATCACTTAATATTAGATAGATATAAGACATAAACTGAGTAAGCACTGCGACCAGCAATAGTGCATCTGTCCCTAAAACTCTACACATTTTAGAATAGATACCGAGGGTAAGGAGAGGATTTGCACCTCCCCCATCTCCCTGACACGGATCCTGGAAATGGCGTAATGATGTCTCTTTGGCGGACCAGATCCCCAGCTATGCAAGTGGCCTCTTAGCCTACAAAACCCCATCAGAATATCTGAGTAATTGTAAGCCTCTCCTTGGGGAGGTTAATGAGTAGCCTGTATCTCTTTAGATTGCACCCTACTAGCGTGCTCTTAGCTTGGCGAAGACCATGGTCGAGTAATTTTTCATTCTTGGCGTTCCAAAAATATGGTTTAAACTTTTCACTTATCGGTCACGTTTGATACAAAAAAAAAAACGAAAAATTTAAAGTGCATGATGGTGAATTTTGTAAAATCGCAGCAAATTTTATCGGAACAAATACCAACACTTCAATGTGCATAGTATTTAAATTTAAGAACAATGCAAATACATTTACGTGCACATATGTATGTATGTATATATGTAACTACCCTACGTACGAGTATGTACACATGTACTTTGTTCCTGCTTTGTGTCCTTCGCCACCAATGGCAATACATCAGACACACTCTACGAGTCGCATAATAAATTGATTTGTCAACCCATCATAAATGTCATGTTGCATTTGCTTTGAGAAAAGTGTTGAAGTACATACATACAACATATACGCATATGTACATACATATGTATGTGATATTTAATACATGAAAATTGAATACAAATACGAGTATATATGAGGGCATGAGAGCCAGAGGAGCCTATCTATAAATACATTTCTTTGAATAATATGGGAATAAAAACGGGCTTTTGCCGATGTGTTCACTGCATCTATTTACTATTTATGTAAGAGAGGCTACCTAATATAGTAAAAGAAAACTAA
Source organism: Rhagoletis zephyria (assembly GCF_001687245.7). Classification (NCBI taxonomy): domain Eukaryota; kingdom Metazoa; phylum Arthropoda; class Insecta; order Diptera; family Tephritidae; genus Rhagoletis; species Rhagoletis zephyria. The sequence continues at coordinate 92,445 of NW_016158632.1, forward strand.
AAGAGCGTGCCTCGGGTTATTACCGTTTCGATTCTATGTACTAAGGCAATCTAAGCTGTACCTCAATTTGTTTTGAAATATCAGTTAGGCCACTCTGGCTCCTAAGGCCTCATATGTACGTAGATGTGTGTAGATACATATATAGGTACAGATCCATACGTACATACATAGTTGGCGAAAAGGTAAAGTACTTTGTTGAATCGCGCGAATAACATAAATAAGAAGACGCCACAGGTACATACATACATAGTATGTAGTATGTAAGCATGTACAAAGCTGCCTTTTACTATAACAAAAGAAACAACATGACGTACCAATAAATTATGATTTCGCTCGCTAAAACTTTTCCAGATATGTATTTATTAGCCATCAATGTTTACAACCCTGATTGATGGATAAGCGGCGTACTTTCTTTTGATCCCAAAAGTTTTTCTTGATTGCATTTAAAGAGCTTGATTTCTTTCGTTGAGTCTCCTTTGATGCAAGTTTATAGACATTTCGTGAAACCGTGAAATATAATTAACAGAAATAGTTTCCACGACAATGCGAAATTTCACCTGTATCCGTTGTTTGCCCTTTGTGCTACCTGTGCTTTCTCAATAATCTTAAATTCAATTAACGCAATAGTATTGGTCTCTCAGTCAATGTTATCCACTTTTCCGTCCATTAAATACAATTTTAAAATGCACATAAATTTCCCCAGAGCGTTCAAGTTTCTCATGTAATTGTACTTTAATTTGGTCACACTACTCCAACAGGTGGAATTGAATCGTGCCATACTGAAGAATGTGGGCAAACGCATGCAACCAGCGCAAATACAACAACTATGGGAATACCCGCTCATCCGCTCGCCGTACCGACAGCAAACATACACATACTACACACCACATCAATGGCAACTGCAACTGCAGCAGCTGCTGCAGCCACGCCGTTACGTCAATCAATTGGAGTACGCACCCGACGTGTCCCCCCTCTTTGATTACCCACAACGACCGGCATACATGTACGATAGCATCCTGGCAGCATCCGCTCTGGCCGGTGTTGAGAGCGAAGGCGAAGCTGAGGCAGCCCGACGCACGCAATTCAACATCAACGCGCTTGAAGAAGGAGACGCCTCCAAAGTCAATGGAAATGAAATGACCAACGAAACAGCAAATGACAACAGAAACTCAAACAGCGCCAGCGACGACAGGAATGAGGCCTCTACAAGACGAACTCATGGAAATGAAGCAGCCAGCGTCAGCAACATCGAAACTATAGGCAGCAGTGGTGTGCTGACCAAAAACATGCCCGCCGATGAGGTGGAAGGAAGCGACAACAATGCAGACTATCAGCTACGCTACTTTTACGGTCTGCGTAAGAAGCACCGCAACATGAAAAAGTAAACTCCCAACAGATACCTCCAAAACACCACCAAAACACCCAGACACTCCTGAAGACCATCGAAATTATTTGAACCAGTCAGTCCAAGCATCTTTCGGGGAACACCAAATAATTTAAAAATATGCATACTCGTGCTCGTACAAACCGGTTATTGCAAAGCTTTGCTCTGTTTGGCTTTGTTTTAACTTGCAGAAGTGCTAAATGTGCAATTGGTTTTAACATTTACCTACATACATACATACATACATAGCTATCCAGTAAAAAATAATATAAGTTTTAGTCATATGTATTTTACATAAAAGTGGAGTGATTCCTTTATTATGTATAATAATGCATTAATTGTTGTTTACCAATAATTGCATAAAACTACAGTATCCAAGTACATGCAAATGTAATTAAAAAAATACATACATATGTACATGTAAATATGTATTTAAAAATAAATAAATTGATAAATATAATTTCTATTGACTGAGTGAAAAAACTAATAGAACATACCTTGAAAATATAACTACGCAGACATTGAACGTTGAAGAGGACCAGGCAAATATAGAAAAGTGCATTGGTCGCATTGCCCACTAAACAAACAGAAAATTTTATTTTTGCTTTTACGGGGAAGGAGAAACTAAATTGGATGCAAGTGAAAGTGATCACTGCCTCAGTAGAAGGGATACACTGAACAAACGAGATGCATCTTAGAATTCATGTCTTACAAAAGTAAAAGTTCTTAGGTGTAAAAGGTATCAGCAACTTTCGAAGCTCAAACGAGAAAATCGCGATGGCAGGACTTGCCCATCAGGTCAATGACAAAACAGCGAATTAGAAGCAAAAACTTGTCTGAATATTTGTCGACACTTGTATGCATGTAGGTATAGATATTCACTTCATTCTGCAGATCGAATTTCTTCAAGTCATTTCCATTACTTAAAAAAGGAAAAAACTGAATCAACAAGGTAAAGACGTGTACAAATACAGTTAAAACTGGTTAATGCGACTGCTCCATAATCCAAAAATCGAGTTGATAGATGAGTAGGCGCTGTAACCGCCTAAGTGATTTTGGCGAGTCCTGGGTTTAAAACTACCCAAACCAATCCCTGGAATTTTCAGTTTATTCATAAAAACATTCTTACATGACTACGTGGACTTAATCATTTTTGTCTCAGTTATTTTTAAAGCATTCTATGTTTATAAATTAAAAGAAGTTTAGTAAGAGTATGGTAAAAATTTTATGTATTTTTCCAGTTCTACGACATTTGGATTTGGGCGTGCTACAGCGCACGTTATATATTCAAACAAACCGATAGTCGGAATGTTTCGATAATCAGAACCATGTCTACAATTTTTAGTTCAGATTCTAGAGTTTTGACTGTATCCGTACATCGATACATGAGTCGGATGCATGGAAACTTGGTGTTCTAGGCTAGCTTAACCCCTAATTACTCGCACGACTCACACAACTGGGCGCATGGGGTCTTCAGCGACCCCAACTTGTTAGGCCGAATACAAAGCCTCGATATTATGAAATCAAATACTAAAACAAATATTTATTCCTAAAATACTTAAATCGCGCTATTGCATATGGAACAAAAAACTTTTTTTTGCGAACGAAATTGGGTTGACCCCATGTGAGTGATTAAGGGTTAAGAGCACAAAAATCTTGTACATAATTAATTGGTTAAATTGGAAACTAAATAGAATGAGTTTTTTATTGCCAGCATTTACATAATTCCACAGTTTCCGCGGGCGGAAGCGATTTTCACTCACGACTTTTTAATTTTCCCTGAACAAAACCTGCTTTAAAGTAAACTAATCAACTAAATAGTAGTGGTGTAAGGTGTTATTTTNACTTAATACATACTTATGATGGCAGCTCGTAATTTTAAGGTTCAAAATTGTGTATAATTTACGTAAATCTTTTATACAAATATTATTATGCTTGCTTTTTGGGCATTACCAAAAAATGTATGTATCACCAAATAAAGTAAAACACAAACGAAACTCTTATAACAAAAAAAAACTTAAATGCTACACCTAAAACACAACGTCCTATGTATAGCTGATGCTAATCCCCTTTAATTGTAGGACATATGCACATACATACATATATGTACTTTTGCAGTTCAACTGTTCCACTTCAAAAATTTCAAAGTACAAAAGTGAAGAGAAAAAATGTTAATTTTAAAAAAACATAGTTAAATAAAAGCATTTTAGAAAAGTTACTAAGAGAACCCACAAATAGTAAAATTTATGTCCGATAAAATGTTGTACGTTGCCTACATACATATGTACATATACTATATAATAGCTAAGGAAATTAATTGGAAAAAATAAATAAAAAATTATTTAAAAAAAAATTAGTAAAATGTTGAAATGTTGTATTCATATGGCTGGTAGTGACAACACAATTGTTAGTTTTGTGTTATTTATACAAACTACATACTTACATACATATTTATGATGTTTGGCCTCAATGTTGCTGGAAATACCTACATACATATGTACATACATATGTTTATTAGAAAATTATACAGGCGAACGCTTAAGCGATGAACATTTACATAAATAACTAACTAAAATGAAATGACTTTGAAATCAACACCTGTAAATATGAACTCCAGTTTTTCATAACTTCCAATAATGTGAATTGTAATTATGTATTTATTGTTTACATATACACATACTTATACGCATAAAATATTGAACTAAATCAAATGTAATATTTTAAATCATAATAAAATGCTTACCAACTGAATAAGGCGTTGGCTTTTTTTATTAAGTTCGATTATGCTAATCTGGCCACTGCAACTCCTACTTTTCACTTATGCATACTTGATTTTGCATTACTTGGACAAACATAATTTTTGAAAAATAATCGTAATTGTACATACATAGGTGCTTAACGCATCTAATAAATATCTTCCCAATATAATTCTCCCTCTCTTGCCCTCATTGCTCAATAGAATATGAGATTTACGGAATTAAGCGAGAACTTTCCAGTCAGACGAGCGGTGCATTGTTGTCCATAAACCTCTAAAGAAGAAGGCAAGACTCACTTAATTATTGTGATGATCACTTCTTCTAATAATCTGGATAGATTAGATGCGATCTCGTTGGAAAGACTAACTTATGGACAAGAAAGTTAGATGTTTGATACACAATAATGGAATCGGAACTATGTGCTGTTGATGCGCATACATCTGGCAACACTTATCCATACTGATACTGATTTGAAAATTTGTGAAATATCTGAAGAAATACGCTAGGTGAAGCGTCTTTTTCTTAAAAAGGAAAGGTGAAAATGCTGCAAGAACATGCCAATAAATTTGTACAGTGTACGGTGAGAATGTTGTAAGTGAACGCCGGATCCAGAAGTGTTATGCTCGATTGCGTTGTGAAAATTTTGATGTCGAAGATGCACCTGGCTCTAGCCTGCCAAGCACCGGAAAACATGACAGTTTTGAATCCACTAAAAAGAGCGGGCTACTCAAAATAGCTCATTGCTTGGGTGCCACATGAATTAACGCAAAGAAATTCGATTGGCTATCAGTGAAACACTGCTAAAAAGGCAATGAAATCGAACCATTTCTGAAGCGGATCATTACGGGCGCTGTTAGATTGAATATCAGAATAAGCGACGCAAGCGATCTTGGTAAAATACCGATGACCCTCCACAAAAGACTCCAAAGCCTGGATTGACGGCAAACATGGTTGTGGTGAGTGTTTGGTGGGATTGGAAGCAAATTGTCCATGATGAGCTCTACTGTGCACAACTCGAAAGAGGCAATCAAAAAAGAGCGACCAGAATTGATCAACAGAAAAGAGTTGTGTTCCACCATGGCAATGCTAGGCCACACAGATCTTTGATCGGAACTTGACCTACATTTGTTTTCGTCCCTTGCAAAACTCTCTTTATGGTAAAAAATTTGCCGACCGAAAGCCACCGGAATTCATTTGGCTAATGTGTTGGCCGATAAGCCACTGAAGTTCTACACCGATGGAATTTTGAAGTTACCCGAAAAATGGCAAAAGGTCTCGGAAAATAATGGCCAATATGTACTTGATTAAAGTTGATTTTCAAAAAAGAATTTTTTTTTAATTTACCGAAAATTCACGGTTGCCAGTGTTCGTCGTTTCCAACGAGACTTGGTTATTTTTATTTTATTTTTATAATTTGGTTATTTGGTTGTTTTTTTTTTAATTAGAAATTAGCAATTTTTTCTTTGCAAAAAAGTGTTATTGCATACTGAAGGCCAAAAATTAATAAATGGATTTTTAAAAGTCCTATTTTTAAAGTAACATTTTTTATATGCACATATAAAATGTAAATATGTGATTCAACGCACAGTATTTCAGTAATTTTTGTTTTCCGAAATAACAGCTATAACTTCTACCAAAATGTAAATTAATGTTGTTTTTCTCCAAAATTTTCATTAAAAAAAACGCCGTCAAGCTCAATAAAATTGTTGAATTTTTGTTTGTTGTAATAAGTTTTGCTTTTTGTAATAGATCCGTGGAAAACAAATTTGGTTTTTTTTCAGTTTGGTTGTTTTTTTTTAAGATTTTGGTTGGTTATTTTTTCAACAAGTGGCAATCATGTCAAAAAATTGCGTAGACTTTTTATATGACCCGGTATAATAATCCTAGGCGGCCGCTATGGTGTAGTGGTCAAAAGTGCGCACTTCCATCACACAGAGCCTGGAATCGAGCCCAGTTTCTAACGGAAATCAAAACCGAAGTAAAATAAAAGAAAAGATTATTTCTAACAGCGGTTGCCCGGCAGCAACATCAGGGCGCCCGCCACAAATCGGAGAGGTAGGTCGGCCAAACGCTAACAAATTGTATAAGCGCCAATCTATTAAATATTAGTATTGATATAATAATCACTTTTCCATTCCTAAACCATTTTTATTCAACAAAACTCTTTTCAATTTAGTCAAAAATAAAAATTTCTATTACATACTTTTAATCATGCTCACTTTTCTAATACATATGTATTTGTGGTAATAAATAAACAAAATACCACATACATTTATACATATATGTAAGTCTTTTAAGACCACCCACACTCACAAACCATAAACATTGCATGCGCACCTAAACAATGAAATGAAAACAACAAGCACGTGGCTGTAAACATTACCATCCCGTTCCCGGCGAACGCCCTCTCTTCCAACGCAAGAACTATTGAAATGTTTCGTTTATTTGATGTCACATAGCAACGCCACGCCGACGCAAAGTCCAATGCTTCGGATTGAAATCCGTCTCAAAGTCAATGGAACCGACGTATTTGGCATCTGTTCGTTGCGGTTTTCGATAGATAGGACATTCGTAGAGTTTTGGGTCCTTGCCTGCAGTTGTATTAATAGCATAGATGTAAATAACCGGCATTTGTTCGTAGAGCACTTTCATTTTGGACTCGATTAATTTTCCGCTGCGTCGATCTAGCGAAGCACCTAAAAAGGAGAATTGAGAATAAGTAAATTAGAAAGAGACGAATCACCGAACGGATGAAAGAGGCAATTAAACATATGTATGTAAGTATTTATATGTACTTAGCTCGTGTTCTAGAAGAAAGCCATACTCGTATTTAAAAAAAAAAAATTAAAATTAAAATAATAATTAATATTATGAGTTTTATTTTTCGCCCAAAATAAATTATTATTTCTTTATTTTTATTTATTCGCTAAAACGCAAAAATTACACCAGCACGAGTCCATTTACTCGAAATATTGGAGTTATACGAGACAAACGGACTTCAGATTCGGAAATACATGTCGGTAAATGGGTCTGGTTAAGAGCAAACACCACTTTTTTGTGTGCAGCTGATATTATTGAATTTTATATTTTCAATTAGTAATTATTATTTTTCAGCGAAAGATTAAACCTGAAGAATAAGTATTATTTTTGAACGAACACAATAAAAATTATAAATACTGATTCAAATTATTTTGCACATAATAATTACGGTACCTGAATGAATTACTTTCAACCAATAAATTTAAAAAATTCAGGGAAATGAACTGTAATCAAACCTTAATTCGCTTCCGTACTTTGGACAAAGAGTGATTGTTTTCTAAATATAAGTTACTAAGCAAAGAGGAGGAAATTCGAGTTGCTAGCAAGACAAGTCCCCTTTTTATGAGCCACGTTTAACAATCATACATAGTTTTGAATTTTTAAGTAACGTAAAAGAAGGGCTGGATTCCATTTCTAAATACTTAACACGAACATTTTTTGGGCTATGACGTTCTTGCAGCTATCGAGCGATACTTTGAGTACATTAGGGCAAATTTTAAATGTTTTGGGTATGTATTTCATTAAACGGTCGCCAAGGCCGAGTGGTTAGAGATACATACCACACTGCAGGAACTGGTTTCGATCTTTGGTCCAAGCAACATCTAAATTCAGAAAAAGTGTTTTGTAAGAGCGCACACCCCTCAACAGGCAATGCCAAACTTTCGGAGTGCATTAGGGCGAACACTACAAATTTTAGGAGAACCTTGGCCGAACGCTTAGCAAAAGTGTGCGTTCCAAATATCTATTTATTTTTAAATTTCCAAAAACTTAACTGACCCAACATGAAAACTTAAGCTACATTATTTCAGATATAAAGTACCTTTTAAACCTTGTTTGAGATTTAATAGTTTGATACAAAAGCGTTATTCAAATTATTTACTTTTCTAGATAAGCCTTGAAGGACCTACCATGTAAGTATGTATATACAAACATATGTACGCCATACACGCAACGTACATATACATACATACATACGTATTGCCAAGGTAAACATCAATTACGGCAGCAAATTTTGCAGGGTAAATTTTCATTAAATGTGTGCTGGTGGTTATTGAATTTTTGCTTGGATGTGAGTTTATTTTTTGACAGTTTACCCCATCGCTGGTCAGCCACAACCTTTTTGGCCAGTGGATTATTTCATATGCATACATACATACGTAGCTTGACCGTGCTTTTATACATACATACGTATGTTTGTCGATATGGAAATACTAAATACTTATGGACATTAAGGCGTATCGCGAAAAAAGTTTAGGGCGCGTCACTTTAATTCGAATACTCACATATTTCGAAAGAAAATTTTGGGCGTAAAAATTTTTTAGGCATCCGCTAAAACAGTTAAATCGCGTTTTCGCTAACTTTGTTATTTTATGTCCGATTTTTTAAATCTTTGTGTCGCCGAAAAGGCCTTGTTCAGGACCATAATTGGCACCTAAAGAGTTTTGGTCGCAAAGAACCGGTTTTGAACCGGAAAACCGCTTTTTTCTATTAATTAACTGAACCGAAATTTTCTACAAATGTTTTATCCGAACCGAAAACCGGACCACTTTTCATAAAGATTTAAAGGTTCATTGCAACCAATTTTCAGTTGATAAATTTACCCACCTTTTTCTTTTTGTTAAATTTGGTAAAACATGCCATATTTGTTTACCATGTAGCAATATCAAATGTAAAGGCAACCCATCTCATTTGACAGACACTTGACACTTAAATTTCCGTGTTAAACCGAAACCCCGGTTCAAAGTCCAAAAAAAACACGAACCAGTCCAAATTGTTTTTTTTTTTTTATGTTGGGTTGAACTGCTAACCCCTACACGACAACGGGTTTTAAGGTCAAAACTGGGCGCGACGTTTTCGGCGTCGTTATAGCGAAAAACGCGATTTTGGAGTTTTTAGCGGCTGCCTAAAAAAAATGTTTCGCCCAAAATATTTTCTCAGCATAAGTGTTTAAATAAAACTGAAACACGCTCAACTTTTTTTTCATTCATATATAGTGATACGTCTTAATGGACATATACTAATGCATTATCTGTAACAAAATAACCAGGGAGAGAAAACCCCTAAAAAACTAAATGGATTCACGATGTAAATCAGCGCAAACCGAAGTGTAATATACTTTGACATTAATGGGCAAAAGCTCCCACATCTTGATAGCATTTTGAATAGTGCCATTGGCACGTGGTTTAGTCATTTTAAAGCGTGGCTTTATCCCCATAGTTTGTATGTATTAGTTGTATGCCTGTTGTATGCGTAAGAATAACAGCATTCTCTAAAATGTAAGAATTCTCTTCCTCAGCTAATACAAAATTCAAGTCACAGAGGACTAAAGCGAATAGTTGCTCCGCTCAATGCGGGTTAAACATCCTTTTCCACTATAATCGAATTTACATATTTAACCTGTATGTACATAGGTAAGGAATGAAGCAGACATTTATTCGAAATATAGTTTGTGCGATTGACCAATGAAACATTTCTATATACCTGCAGTCGGCAGCGACAGAGTGGAATGACAAAGTGACAGGCATTAATAATGTTTTCATTTCGAAACATTGGCAACATTTTCTTATTTATCCATACATATGTATATATGTGCTATATATACTATAGATACATAACTGTAAGCTCGTTTAAAATAAAGTTAGGTAAAATGGATCGACTGGCAAATTTTTGGTATAAATTCATGATCGTTGACCCGCCTATGTACATACTAGTATACATACATAAATATGTCGAATTATATGTTCTCTTTTATATCAATATCTTTTCAAATTTTATTTCTATGGACACCCAGCTTCACTTGTATATGCACTGTTTTTCTTGTGGACTGTGTTTTGGGCAGTTTTCTCCACATATAAAAAATTTTGACTTTAACCTTGAATAACTTTTATAGTAGTTAATTTATGGGAAAATCTTAAGAGATTTTTTACGGCCTTCAATTTCCTTCGAAAATACATATATGCCCCTCACGTTGAGCTAAAAACGATTGACGATATTTGAAAATTTTTTTTTTAAACTTTTGCCAAAATCTCTGAGCATGCTTTTGCGCCTGCCATAAAAACCATTTGCTCTCCCGAGGTGGCGTAAAAAGAAGGTACATCCTAGGAAAGAGGTGAGCGCCAAATATTTATTTATTTATTGGTGATTGACCATAAACTCCATGTAGTGCACGATATGCGGCCACTGAAGATTTCGCATTTTGGTATAATAATATTATAATAATTTTAACGCATTGGTCGGTGGAAACACACATTACTATTTATTGTGAAATGACGCGAAATGGATAACACGTTATTAGAAATGTAGTAAATAACAATAAAAAAAAACGCGTTTCGGTAGAAGAGAAAATCATTTGGAGAGCCCTCGATATATATGTATATACATTAGGGTTGTTCAAAAAAATGCATGTGAAAAAGTAAAGTCGGAATTTTAATGCTCTCAGCCCTTGGGATTGTTCCATTTAGGGTTTGTAGTGGTCCTGTAAAAAATAGCTTATAATAGAAAATGGCTAAGTAAACGATTGGGTATTGTGATTGGAAGTCTCCTTAAGGAGAAACAAAATGTTGCGATCGAAAAATGTTGATTTTCAGGAATTCCATGCCATTTCTACGAAAATTGTTTTCCCATGTAAAATACATGGAAAACTTTAAGCGCTTTGCGCGACCACCAAATATTTTTTGAACAATCATCTTAAGGGGTGAGAGCATTAATATAACGACATTACTTTTTTCTTGACCACCCTAATATACATACATAAAAATGTACATTAACGTATGCGTGCTTGTTGAAATGTGTTTTTATAGGCTCTAAATATGCCATTCATTCGAGCAGGGATTTTACCATTAACCACAAAGTAATAAAAACTACTAAATAGCAAAAAATGGTTTAAGCCATTCAAAGTAAATAAAAACGCTCGAGATCAAAGTGGAGGAGGGGACAGTGTGTGAAAGTAAGTAAAAACACGTAACAGGTAATTTAACGAAATTAGGCTACTTTACAAAAATAAAATAAGAATTATTAGTCCCACACAATTTGTAAGCTTGTACGGATGTGTTAATCAGATCTGGTAACGAAAAATTCAAAAATTTGGCACTGAGGTTCAAATATTCAAGCCACTTGACTAAAGGGTAACGAATGCATCTACCCATTTTTATTTTCATATGTAAATATGTAGTACATATGTATGTATCAGTAAGGGTATACACATTTAAATTTATGGCAGTTCGAAAGGACAGTGTGGATAGAAAAATATATACATATACAACTGTAGGCAAAAGTATACAAACAATTCAAAGTAAAATATAAAACAGATGAAGCGAGCAAAAGTGGTAAACAAGCAAGAAAGCAACACTAGCTTACTACATATACATACATACATATGAGTTGAGAGGTCACATCCATTCAAGTGGGGCATGCCATAGCTAATGCACTCGAATAACTTTACTCACCTTCCAGGAACAGGCCATGCACGTAGACACCTTCGGTGGGGTATTCGGAGATGTCTTCCTTGTTGTAGCGAGTTATTTGATTTTGCAACACCACGGAGTCCAGGGCCCAACCTTTATGAGCGCGTGTGACTTCCTGAAATCCCACGCGAACGCCAGGCAGCGGAGGTTAGTTTTCCATTTGTGCGTATTTGATTTGTTTTTTTTTTTTTTTTTTTTTAGAGCCACGACACAAACACATACGCATGTTAATAAACGCACATAAAAGAACCGGTAATGTTCATATGTTTGTGATAACAACGCAGTCGGGCAAATAGTCATCGTAATTGAAATGAAACAGTAGCAAACAATTGAATTAGAAATGTTTTGAAATAATAAACAGTTATAAATACTACTAAATAGCAACGCCACAAAAAAAGAGAGCATAGCACGCACACTGGAGATGGGCGCGAGATATCCGGTTGGTTGCGCAATGCTGGGAATGGTCGGTGTCGGGAGTCTTTAAAAAATTGCGGTCAGGTCGGGACAAAAAACCTTTCCCGGCATTCAGAAAGTTGTATTACCAAAAAATTACCAAAAAATGCTACCAGTTCGTTTCACCGTGGTTCTAAGTACGTTGGTAATGCAGTTAAATATTCAGCAATTCAGCTATGAAGAATTTTGGGAATTCTGGCATTACATATTTCACGCGGCAATACTTTGTTACCAGAGTACATAGAATGCGAAAAGGTTATAAAATTGTAATTACCAGCGCAGATTAGACCTGCATTAACCCGCGGTTCAATTTTGAAAAACTTTCAAGATGGGCGGGATCGATACCTAAAACTTGAATATCGTGATGGGCGAGATCGGGATTGAATATTTAGTCCAGTGCCCATCTCTAACACACACAAGCCCAAAATCACACCTACGCATGCACAGACGTATGCCACACGTTAGATGCCCTAAGTCCACTACAGTTGTATTTAGTAATTTAATCACATAGATATGGCATCATCCACATTATAATCAACCCTAGCCGTTCCCACAGGAGAGCCATAAGTGCGTTTCTTACATGGCGCATACACAAGCATTTACATACATATGTATGTATGGATGAGCACACGAATATGCGAATGTTTGTCGCCGGGCACAATGTTACAATCCCGAATCAGAAGTACACACAAATCTAATTTTAACGCCTTATTCGATTGAACAAAAATTTATTTTTATTAACCAAATTCGAAAAAGGAGGAGGTTATCAGTTCGTCGGAATATACTTATCTATATTACCGCATCACTTTGGACCACGTTTACCGATTTCTATAATTTTTTTTTTTTTTTAAGGAAAGGTGGTACCTCAGAGGTAGTCCCATACTAATTTAGATCCGATCTTTGGATCATCAAGAAATTAACGGTACTTTTATATGAGAATTGAAGTCGGTTTGGTTTTTTGCTTAAAAATTACTTGTATGTATATATAAATTTCTGTTTATTTGTGTATGTGCATATGACCAACAGGTTGTGAATATCGGCTGTAAGAATGTTTTCAAAGATGAGCACATGAGAGTGAGGTTTGGGATCTTCTCATGTTTTTTCGTCAGTCTCTTCCGAAAATTTTGTTATATAAAAATGATGATGTCACACAAAAGACGACTCACCTTATACTGAAGAAGAAAAGCAAACAATTTTTGTTTTCGCTCGAGCGAAGTTCTTGAAACGAGAGAGGAACGAGAAGCAAGGATTCTGCAATAAATCGCTTATTTTATAATCATTTATTATTAAGGGCCATAAGCCCCGGGATCTCTAGCGTGTATTAAGTGTAGCACCATCTAAATGAGTTAATCTGCGCCCAGTGAAAGTGTCACATTCACAGAGAATATGTTTTGGCGTTTCATCGCAAAAAGCGGCAAACATTTATTTCTGAAAGCTCAATTCTTCTGAAGCAATAACGAAAGGAGCAGTGTCCAGTGCAGTACCTAGTAAGAGTTTTGAGGTAGTCTCCACCTTAATTAAGAAGTTTCTTTGAAGATTCATTTCAAGGACAGATAAATCGTCTGGCTGGACCCTTATTTGAATGAAGATGTATTTTATTCAAAACACTTAATTTTAAGAAAGATGTTTTTTGTGGTGCAAAATATTACTATACGCTTTCGTTTTCAATGAATAAACTGATATAATCTTCATAAAAATATTTAAAAAAATTTAAAGTTGTGACTGAAACTTACAGGCCAACCTAAATATTCACGCACGCCGGCAATTTACTGTCAAAATTTTCTCATCCACATACAACTTGAATGGGGCCAACCGGAATTGAACGGCGTGTGTAAAAAGCTAACTCAAATTCGAAGGTTTGTCTTGCGTGACATTTCGATTTGACGTTTATACTCATTTGACAATTTTGGCACGACCATGGATTAAAATTGTATGCAAGAAACCT